>NC_092444.1:1597668-1775168 GCF_036169615.1 Heliangelus exortis
TGAGGAGGTGAAAGTGTCAGGGGAGCAAAGCCCCCCCTGAGCTGCTGCCATCACCTCTGCCCTCCCCTTGCACCTCCAAGTTTGGGCATTTCTGCTCCTTGCTCCTGATGCTTGTTGGGAAGCAGAGGAGCAGCAATGTAGGAATAAACCCTGGAGCTGCTGGCATTGGTTTCATCCAACCTGCTGCACCTGGATGTGAGAACAACCTGAGATCCCAACAACTCCAACACCTGCTGGTGGCATTTCTCCCATCTTTAAGGGAAAATCCAGGGTAAAACAGTGGTGGGAGGTGGTGACAGGACCAGGCAGGCCCCAGGGATGTGTGTGCCAGCTGAAGCTGCTGTTTCCAAGGGGCCATTGTGGGACTGTGCAGCGTGTGATACCTGGAATATGTTGGTAGCAATCAGCCCAGGGGGGATCTGTGGCAAGAGAAGGGGTTTTATTAATTAGAAAACAAATCAGTACCTATGAGCAGAACAAACAGGCAGCACAGAGGGACCCAGAGCACTGGAGATGTTAGATCACACACACAAAAAAAACCAAAAACACAAAAAAACCTTTCTACATGCTTGGAAGGTAAATTTGAGGCAGTCTGCAGAGCTGGCCAGTGGGGGTAAAGACGGGAAAATGAAGGTATTACTTCCTCAGCAGGGAAAACCAGAAATGTGTCAGAGCCAGGATTAATGTTGGAGGCACTGGAAGCCGTCCTGGAGTTGCGTGTGCGGAATACGGGCACCCGGCCAGAGCTCTGCTTCCTTCCTTGGAATCCCAATCTCCTGCCATCCTTCCACCCCCAGACAGATCCCTGGCACCCCTTCTGTCACTGCAGGGCCCATGGATTTTCCTAACGAGAGAGGAGCTGCTTGGTTGCATGAGGAATGATTCCCCTGAGGGGCTCGGGGATGCTCCCGGGCTGCCCCGGGAAGGAGGCAGAGCCACCGGGGGGGTTGTGCTGCCCGAAAAATTCCTGCTGTCCCTCCGCAGGACCAGGTTTCCAGCTGGGAAGCTGGACAGGGGAGGCATTCTGTGGTGCTGGGTGTTTTCCCAGGCACTGGGATGGGGATGAGAGCCGGGAGGTTGGGGCTGGCTCTGTGCTGGTGGGATTTGCCAAGCCATGGGGTGCTCCTTGTCCAGACACATCCCTCTGAGCTCTGCCCTTCCTTTCCCTCCCCGCAGCTTGCCAGCTGGGTTTTTACAAGTCTGCCCCCGGGGACCAGCTCTGTGCCAAGTGTCCCCTGCACAGCCACTCGGAGAGCCGGGCTGCCCGCGTCTGCCACTGCGACAGCAGCTTCTACCGAGCCCTGCAGGACCCCCCCTCTGCTGCCTGCACCCGTGAGTACAGACCCAGCACCCACCCAGCTGCAGACCCAGCTCAGCAGCACCCTCCCCTCCCTGCCTTTCAGCCCCAGCTCTCCCTGGGGTGCCCAAGCTGAGCCCCCCCCCCCCTTGGCTGCACATCCTCACTTGTCCTCTGGCTTGTTCTCAGCCTGCTGCTCTCCAAACATCCATGCTCAGGCTCTGCTCCCTTCCCAGGGCCTTATCCTGCCCTGGAGCATGCTGAGATCGTGGCAAGCTTGCCTGCTCACCCCCCAGCCACTCTGCTGGCCACTACCTGCTGCACAAAGACCCATGGGGGTCAGACCTTCCCTGTTTTCCACCCCTCAACACCTTGGCTCTTCCCTCCTAAGCTTCACATACACCCCTTGCTTCCTGCTTCCCCCAGAACACACCTGCACCCTGAGCCAGAGCACTCTTCCTGCACAGCACTTAACCACCCCCAGCCCTCTCTGTGTCTGTTTTCTCTTTGGAGCATCCCCTCCCTCTTTCTCCTTTGTAGCATCATTTGTAGGTGCAGTTGGGTGCTGCCCCAGGTGCCACCCCCTCTGTGGTCCTGCACAGCTCTTCCCCCCCAGCCCTCTCTAGGTCTGTTTTCTCTTTGGAGCATCCCCTCCCTCCATCTCCTCTCTAGCACCATTTGTAGGTGCAGTTGGCTGCTGCCCCAGGTGCCACCCCCCCTGTGGTCCTGCACATCACTTACCCCCCAGCCCTCTCTGTGCCTCTCCTGTTTTCTGTTTGGAGCATCCCCTCCCTCTGTCTCCTCTGCAGCACCATTTGTGGGTGCAGTTGGGTGCTGCTCCAGGTATCACCCCCCCTGTGGTCCTGCACATCACTTACCCCCCAGCCCTCTCTGTGCCTCTCCTGTTTTCTGTTTGGAGCATCCCCTCCCTCTGTCTCCTCTGCAGCACCATTTGTAGGTACAGTTGGGTGCTGCTCCAGGTGCCACCCCCCCTGTGGTCCTGCACATCACTTACCCCCCAGCCCTCTCTGTGTCTGTTTTCTGTTTGGAGCATCCCCTCCCTCTGTCTCCTCTGTAGCACCATTTGTAGGTACAGTTGGGTGCTGCTCCAGGTATCACCCCCCCTGTGGTGCTGCACAGCTCTTCCCCCCCAGCCCTCTCTGTGCCTCTCCTGTTTTCTGTTAGGAGCATCCCCTCCCTCTGTCTCCTCTGTAGCATCATTTGTGGGTACAGTTGGGTGCTGCCCCAGGTGCCACCCCCCCTGTGGTCCTGCACAGCTCTTCCCCCTCCCCCCCCAGCCCTCTCTGTGTCTGTTTTCTCTTTGGAGCATCCCCTCCCTCCATCTCCTCTCTAGCACCATTTGTGGGTGCCACCCCCCCTGTGGTCCTGCACATCACTTCCCCCCCAGCCCTCTCTAGATCTGTTTTCTCTTTGGAGCATCCCCTCCCTCTGTCTCCTCTCTAGCACCATTTGTAGGTACAGTTGGGTGCTGCTCCAGGTATCACCCCCCCCTGTGGTCCTGCACAGCCCTTTTCCCCCCGCCACAGCCCTTTCTGTGTCTGTTTTGTGTTTGGAGCATCCCCTCCCTCTGCCTCCTCTCTAGCACCATTTGTAGGTGCAGTTGGGTGCCCCCTGTGGTCCCGGACTCCTCCAGCCTCAACGCTCTTCCTCTCCGTTTCTTTTCCAGGGCCTCCCTCTGCCCCTGTGAACCTGATCTCCAGTGTGAACGGCACCTCGGTGACACTGGAGTGGGGGCCCCCCCTGGACAAGGGGGGACGAGCTGACATAATGTACAACGTGCTCTGCAGACGCTGCGGGGGGGACTCCGGGCACTGCGAAACCTGCGGCTCCGGGATCCGCTTCCTGCCCCAGCAGATGAGCTTGGTGCAGGGAGCCCTGACAGTCACCAACCTCCTGGCACACACCAACTACTCCTTCTGGGTCGAGGCTGTCAACGGAGTGTCCGACCTCAGCCTGGAGGCCAGGAGAGCTGCTGTGGCCAACATCACCACGAACCAGGCAGGTAGGAGGAGCAGACACCCCCTCTGAGCTGTGCCCACGGGGGTGATGCTGAGGTTCATAGAATCATAGAATCATAGAATGGGCTGGGTTGGAAGGGACCTCAGAGCTCATCAAGTCCAACCCTTGCTCCACTCCCCCCGTGGTTCCCAGCCCATGGCACTGAGTGCCACATCCAGGCTCTTTTGAAATATCTCCAGGGATGGAGAATCCACCCCTTCCCTGGGCAGCCCATTCCAATGCCTGAGCACCCTCTCCAGAAAGAAATTCTTTCTCATGTCCAACCTAAACCTCCCCTGGCACAACTTGAGACCTCTTGTGCCCTCTTGTCTTGCTGAGAGTTGCCTGGGAGCAGAGCCCAACCCCTCCCTGGCTCCAAGCTCCTTTCAGGGAGTTGTAGAGTTGCTCCTGCCAGGAGGCAGAACCTGCACTAGGAATCACTGGGTGGGTAATGGGCAGTGGACCCCCCCCTTCTCCAGGAGATGTGACCCCCTCTCCTCTGAGCTGCTGGAGGTGGGTTCAGGGAGCTGGGGGGGCTGGGGAGAAGCTACTGCCCAAGGCAACCCCTCCTTTCTCTGGGTCATGGGTTCTTTTTCATCCCCCAGCCTGTGGCCACTGGAGGAGGCTCCTTTTCTGCAGGAGACAGGGGGCACGGAGAACATGTGTTTATTGACAGGGACACTAAGTGGAGCATGAATCTTTCAGGCTGTTCCTCCAGCCTTCTGTCCTTTCCTCAAGGGCCAAGCAGCAGTTCGTGCTCTGCTCTGAGCTGACACTCAGGCCCTGGCAGGTGACAACAACCTTTTCTGGGAGAAGCCTCATCTTTGCAAATCCTTTGCTGCGAAATGCTCTTTCCACAGGAAATAAACCTGAGCAATGCTCTAACCCAGGTGGGCCAGGACCTTGCTCCAGGGTCAGCTCAGGCCTGTGCCCAGAGCTGAGCTCAGCCAAGTCCCTTCCCATGCTGGAGGCAGAGGGGATGGGGCAGGGATTCTCCCCTCTTGTTGATCCTTCCAGTTAGAGATGAGCCCCCAGGATGCTCAGGATGCTGTCCCCCTTCTCTCTCTTGGCACTGGTGCCAGCAGAGGAAAGACAGGAGCTTGGCTGGGTTAGCAGGAGGGGACACAGGAAAAGGGCTGAATATTCCCACATCAGCCTCTCTGCTGGGACAGGTGCTGCAAAACCCGAGGGGAGAGGAGTTTGGCAGGGGCTGAGGTTCTGCTGAAAGTGATTTCTGCTTCTCCAAGGAGCCAGCCCAAAGCTGAACAGAGCTGGAGCTGCTGCCTCTCAGTCCCTGGCTGCCCCTCCGCTGCTGCAGCCCCCAGTGACCCCCCCAGAGCTGCCAAATCCCACTTTTCACCCAGCAGCTGGGATCCTCAGGGGTGCCCACGGGTCAGACCCCATGGCTGCCATTCTCTGGGGTCCATCCAGGGGAAATTTTCACAGCAGGCAGAGGCTGGAGGTTTGGCACCTCCAGCTGTGGCAGCTCCAGTTCAGGCATGGGAGGTACAAGGACCTATTGGCAGTGTCCCAAGGCAGGCTCAGGCAGGTGACAGCATCTTGGGGCAGGAGAGCATTCCAAGGCACCTTCAGATGGATGCTGAGACCCTGACAACTCCTCTAGATCTTCATCATCTCCCTTTTCCTTCTTCCCATTTCCCTTTTACCCTTCCCCAGGTGGGGCAGGAGGGGTCAGGGTCCTGCCAGGGATCTCCCCAACCTCTTGCAGCCCCTCCTCCTTCAGAGACCTCCATCTCAACAAAATCCCAAGGACAATGCTCTCCTCTTTCACCTTCTTGGAGTCTGCTCACACCCCAGGGCAAACAAAACCCCACCTGGAAGCCTCTCCACAGCACTCGTGGCTTTAAGCAAAACAGAAATGGGGTCAGAACCAAGAATCCTGCTCTGGTGCCACCTTTCCCTGTTGTGTCCCCTGTCCCCAGCCAGGCAGGACACCCCAGCAGTCACCTCACCCTCTGCTCTCTGCATCCCCAGCCCCATCCCAGGTGGTCGTGGTCCATCAGGAGAGCACAGGACAGAACAGTGTCACCTTGCTGTGGCAAGAGCCAGACCAGCCCAATGGCATCATCCTGGAGTATGAGATCAAGTACTACGAGAAGGTAACACCACAAAGCAGTCCCAGCAGAAGGGCTTGCACAGAATTCCAGGATGGTTTGGGTTAGAAGGGACCTTAAAGCCCCCCCAGTGCCCCCCCTGCCATGCTCAGGGACACCTCCCCCAGCCCAGGGGGCTCCAAGCCCCATCCAACCTTCAGCACTTCCAGGGATGGGGCAGCCACAGCTTCTCTGGGAAACCTGGGGCTCAGCACCCTCACCCCAAACAATTTCTTCCTAAAATTCAACCTCAATCTCCCCTCTCTCTCCCAGTTCCAAGCCATTCCCCCTCATTCCATCCCTCCAGGCCCTTGTCCCAAGTCCCTTCCCAGCTGCTCAGCTGCTGAGTGATCACAGAAGCGCAGAATCCCAGATTATTTTAGAAAGGAAGGGACATTAATGATGATCCAGTGCCCCCCCTGCCATGCTCAGGGACCCCTCCCCCAGCCCAGGGTGCTCCAAGCCCCATCCAACCTTCAGCACTGCCAGGGATGGGGCAGCCACAGCTTCTCTGGGAAACCTGGGGCTCAGCACCCTCCTAATATCCACCCCAAATCTCCTCTCTTTCATCTTGAAACTCTTCCCCCTCATCCCATCCCTCCAGCTCCTTGTCCAAAGTCCTTCCCCAGCTTTCCTGGGCCTTCTCCAAGGTCTCACCAGAGCCCCTGTTTAGACCAGTTTGGTTTAAATCCTGCTTGTGCAACCACTGCCATCAGAGCAGCCTCGCTCAGAGCACTTTTTTTGGCTGCCTGTGGCCGATGCAGCAAATTTTCTGGGGCTGCTTTTCCACAGGACAAGGAAATGCAGAGCTACTCGACTCTGAAATCCAAGGCCACCAGTGCCACCATCTCTGGGCTCAAGCCTGCCACCCGCTACATCTTCCAGGTTCGGGCTCGGACCTCGGCTGGGTGTGGGAGGTTCAGCCAAGCTGTGGAAGTGGAAACAGGGAAGCTGGGTGAGTGTGTGGAGCTGTGGGGTGTGGGAAGTGTGGGGCAGGGAGCACTGGGGGGTGATGATGCCCCCATGGCCGTCGTTCCTCTGCCACACGAGGAGGGAGGCTGGAGGGGCATCCCCTGGGGCTTCCTCCTGGGGTTTGTGTGTGCATGGGGGGAGAAAAGGGAGGAAGGACAAAAGTTGGAGCAGGGAAGACCTGGTGAGGTCCTTGAGGCTCTGGTCTGCTGGATCATGATGGCTTTCCCAGATCTGGGATGGTTTTCCCCAGGTGTCAGTGGTCCCTGTAAATTGGGAGAGCTCCAAAGCTGATTGGGGAAGCTTAATCATTGATTAAGCTGATTGGGGTGCTTAATCTTTAAGATCCCCACCACAGGGGGGTACGTGAGTTTGTGAGCTGAGCAGATGAGTCCCTGCTGAAGCTCTCTGCTTTTTCTGCTCTGGTTTTTCCCAGTTTCTCTCCGGTATGACACGATGACAATTGTCTGGATCTGCCTGACACTCATCACTGGCCTCGTCACGTTGCTGCTGCTCCTCATCTGCAAGAAGAGGTGAGGGTTCCCTCAGCAGCAGAAAGGCTGGGAAAGCTTAAACACAACTTTTTTCCTCTTGGTTTTACCCAGAGAAGCCATAAGTGAGGGGTTAGAGCTGACAGTCCCTTGGGGCCCAGCAGATCCTGCCCTGCTGCCAGCAAACTGGTGCAAACTGGTGCCATTCACAATAAGTCTCCCTCCAACCCTGATGGAGGAGCAGGCAGGCTGGCAGCAAAGTTTTGTGGGGTTTTTTTGGTTTTTTTTTTTTTTAAATTGGTTGGAGACAGAAGTGCTGAGGTACTAATGGGCTGGCTCCTGTTCTTACCTCTGCTGGCAGAGGGGTTCCAAAGAATGTTTGTCAGTATGGTGATAGGAACTTTATATATATAAATAGAAATAGAAATATGATTAGAAATAGAAATATAATTAGAAATAGAAATATAATTAGAAATAGAAATATAATTAGAAATAGAAATATAATTAGAAATAGAAATATAATTAGAAATAGAAATATAATTAGAAATAGAAATAATAGAAATAATAGAAATAATAGAAATAATAGAAATAATAGAAATAATAGAAATAATAGAAATAATAGAATGGTGGGAGTGGGGGACAGGAGCACCTCTTCTGACCCTTCTCTCCCCCTGCAGACACTGTGGGTACAGCAAAGCTTTCCAGGACTCTGATGAGGAAAAGATGCATTATCAGAACGGGCAAGGTAGGACCCTCCCTGCTGCTGACCCTGAGATGTGAACAGCCCCAACCTGGGGACAGGGGGGACCTGGACCTGGTGGTTCCAGGAGGAAGGGTTTTCACCAATTCCTTCTTCTGGGGTTGTGTCTGGGAGAGCTGAAGGGGGGCTCAGATTCATGGGGTGAGGTGGGACTGCAAGAGCTTCATCCCAGAGGAGTAGAAAATTCATCACAGGGTGGGGGGGATGATGGAGGGGATGATCACAAGGAGATCCCCAGGTCCTGGACTGCTCTGAGGTCACTGCTGTGTCTGGGGTTTGCTTGGGGCTTCAGCTTTGATGGTCCTGCCCTTGCCCATCCTCTGCCTCCCCCCTTCCTGGCAGGGATCCCTGAAAGATTTTGTCTCCTCTCCCCTTTGAAATCTGGCAGTGAAATTTCCAGAGTCCAAGTTCTACCTGGACCCACACACCTACGAGGATCCCTGCCAGGCTGCCCAGGAGTTCACCCGGGAGATCGAAGCCTCCCGCATCAAAATCGAGAAGGTCATCGGGTCTGGTGAGTCCCCAGGACAGGGAATCCACTCCTTGGAGCCAGCCTGGGGCAGAGGGATGTTGTTCAGATGGTGTGGAAATGATGGGCTCAGGCTGTGCACCCTCTGGGTGCTGCACCCTGCTTTGAAACCTCAGAGCCAGCACCCGGGCTGAGAAGATACAAATGAAGTTTGCAAGCTATGTGGTGGATTTATTCTTATTTTTTATTTTTGGGGGAAGAAAAGGGATTTTTTTTGCACAGCTCACGGGGGAGCACGGAGTGGGAATGGGAGCTGGAATTTTCCCAGCAGCTCCCCAGGGAAGAAGGAGGAAGCCTGATGGAGAGGCAGCTCTGCTGCAGTGAGAAACTCCCAAATTTGCTGGTTCAAGGCAGTGAAGCCAGTGGCACTGTAACCACTGCTCCTGGCCTCTTGCCTTCAGTGAAATGCACCAGGGAGGTGATTCCTGCTATTCCTGCCCTGTTCCCAAAGGGACAGTGGAAGCAGGAGGTGGGAAACCCTTCCAGGGGCAGCGATGCAGAGGGAGAGCCCAGGAGACCCGAGTCCCAGGAAGATGTGAGCTGCCCACGGAGTGGTCCATGATGCTCCCTGCCCCTCTCTTGCCTTGCAGGGGAGTCAGGAGAGGTGTGCTACGGCCACCTGAAGCTGCCAGGGAAGAAGGAGATCCCCGTGGCCATCAAGGCCCTGAAGGCAGGCTCCACGGAGAAGCAGAGGAGGGACTTCCTCGGTGAAGCCAGCATCATGGCACAGTTCGACCACCCCAACGTCATCCACCTGGAAGGGGTGGTGACCAGGAGTAGGTGGCTGCTGGGGATGGGGACACACCAGGGGGTGGCAGAACTGGAAGGTGTCCCCCCAGGGGGAGGTGGGGGTCAGGGATCCCTTTGGGTGCACTCCATCCTTCAGATGTCCATCTCCATCCCACTTCTGTGCCTTCTTTCCACGTGGCACTTCCTCCCCTTGCCCCACAGGGCACCCCAGGTCAGGGCTGTTGGGTTTAGGAGGTGTCCTACCTGTTAGCATTGATTTTAAAGGTTTTCTGTGCTGAATGGGAAGTCTTCCTTCAAAAAGGGGCACATTCTGATGCCAAGAGTTAAGCTGATGGCATGCAGGCTTCAGCAGGACAATGATGCTGACCCAGCCACACCAGTATCCCAGGGAGGGAAGGGGAAGTGTCGGGGTTATGGCCTTATCTCCACTGCCCTGCACAGTGGTTCCAAAGAATTTTTATCAATATGGTGATATATTTATGTATATAAATATAAATATATATATATATATGTAAAGATCTGTAGGGCTGCAGGAGATCCACTGGGCTGGATCCATCTCTTTCCCAAGGCTTCCTGGAGGAAGGAAGGTGACTTCCCTACTAACTCGCCCTCCCTTGTCTCCTGCAGGCAAACTGGTGATGATTGTCACTGAGTACATGGAGAATGGCTCCCTGGACACCTTCCTCAGGGTAAGGAGCTCACTTGGGTGTTTTACACACTGCACATAGAATCCTAGAATTGGCTGGGTTGGAAGGGACCTCTGGGATCATCAAGTCCAACCCTTGCTCCACTCCCCCCGTGGTTCCCAGCCCATGGCACTGAGTGCCACATCCAGGCTCTTTTGAAATATCTCCAGGGATGGAGAATCCACCCCTTCCCTGGGCAGCCCATTCCAATGTCTGATCACCCTCTCCCTAAAGAAATTCTTTCTCATGTCCAACCTAAACCTCCCCTGGCACAACTTGAGACCTCTTGTGCCCTCTTGTCTTGCTGAGGGTTGCCTGGGCTTGCTCTGACACAGGCTCCAGCTCCCTGGCTTCTCCTTCTCCTGGCCACCAGACCAAGGGGATCGTAGAATCACAGAATCATGGAATGGGCTGGGTTGGAAGGGACCTCAGAGCTCATCAAGTCCAACCCTTGCTCCACTCCCCCCGTGGTTCCCAGCCCATGGCACTGAGTGCCACATCCAGGCTCTTTTGAAATATCTCCAGGGATGGAGAATCCACCCCTTCCCTGGGCAGCCCATTCCAATGGCTGAGCACCCTCTCCAGAAAGGAATTCTTTCTAATGTCCAACATCCCCCTGGTGTGAGTGGCTGGAGGAGAGGCTGGCTCCTGCTTCTCAGTCCCCTGCATGGGCCCAACGTGCTCTGGGCTCTCAGTTCTTCAGCTCCAGGGCACTTCAGCTCCATCAGGCACCTCCCAAAGCAGGCAGGAGGTGAGGGGGTGACAAGAGAGAGGCTTAAGGGAGGGACTGAGCCAAGGATGAGGTGTCCTAGGGGGTCAGTCCAGCAAGAGCAGCACCAACAAGGTGCTAAGAAGAAGCAGGAATGAACTCTGGGTCGTTTCCTCTGCAGAAACACGACGGGCAGTTCACCATCATCCAGCTGGTGGGAATGCTGCGTGGCATTGGAGCAGGCATGAGGTACCTGGCTGACCTGGGCTACGTGCACAGGGACCTGGCAGCCCGGAATATCCTGGTCAACAGCAACCTGGTCTGCAAAGTCTCTGATTTTGGCCTCTCCCGCATCCTGGAGGATGACCCTGATGCTGCCTACACCACCATGGTGGGTGGCTCCTGGCATGGCTGTGTCACTGAGCCTTTCTGACCATTACTGCCCCAGGCCACTGAGAGATGGACAGGGACACTTCCCATCAGCTCAGGTTGCTCCAAGCCTCTCCAGAAGGTGCCATTCCAGCACATCACTTGTCTTGGGATGGAATCCCAGACTGGTTTGGACTGGAAGGGACCTTAAATATCACCCTGGATGGGCAGGGACACTTCCCATCAGCCCAGGTTGCTCCAAACCTCCTCAGTCCTCTCCAGAAGGTGCCATTCCATCACTTGTCTGATCTGCTGGAGGTAGGGATGGAATCCCACACTGGCTTGGACTGGAAGGGACCTTAAATATCACCCTGGATGGGCAGGGACACTTCCCATCAGCCCAGGTTGCTCCAAACCTCCTCAGTCCTCTCCAGAAGGTGCCATTCCATCACTTGTCTGATCTGCTGGAGGTAGGGATGGAATCCCACACTGGTTTGGACTGGAAGGGACCCTAAATATCACCCCGTTCCAACCCCCTGGATGGACAGGGACACTTCCCATCAGCCCAGGCTGCTCCAAGCCTCCTCACTCCTCTTCTGAAGGTGCCATTCCATCACTTGTCTGATCTGCTGGAGGTAGGGATGGAATCCCAGACTGGCTTGGACTGGAAGGGACCTTAAATATCACCCTGCATGGACAGGGACACTTCCCATCAGCTCAGGTTGTTCCAAGCCTCTCCAGAAGGTGCCATTCCAGCACATCACTTGTCTTGGGATGGAATCCCAGACTGGTTTGGACTGGAAGAGACCCTAAATATCACCCTGCATGGACAGGGACACTTCCCATCAGCTCAGGTTGCTCCAAGCCTCCTCACTCCTCTCCAGAAGGTGCCATTCCATCACTTGTCTGATCTGCTGGAGGTAGGGATGGAATCCCAGACTGGCTTGGACTGGAAGGGACCTTAAATATCACCCTGCATGGACAGGGCCATTTCCCATCAGCCCAGGTTGCTCCAAGCCTCTTCAGAAGGTGCCATTCCAGCACATCACTTGTCTTGGGATGGAATCCCAGACTGGTTTGGACTGGAAGGGACCTTAAAGATCACCCAGTTCCAACCCCCTGCATGGACAGGGGCACTTCCCATCAGCTCAGGTTGCTCCAAACCTCCTCACTCCTCTCCAGAAGGTGCCATTCCATCACTTGTCTGATCTGCTGGAGGTAGGGATGGAATCCCACACTGGTTTGGATTGGAAGGGACCTTAAATACCACCCAGTTCCAACCCCCTGGATGGGCAGGACCACTTCCCATCACCCCAGGTTGCTTCCAGCCCCATCCAACCTGATCTCCCATGATTTTTTTCAGGGTGGGAAGATCCCAATCCGCTGGACAGCCCCGGAGGCCATCGCCTACCGCAAGTTTTCCTCAGCCAGTGACGTCTGGAGCTTTGGGATTGTCATGTGGGAGGTGCTGGCTTATGGGGAGAGACCCTACTGGAACATGAGCAACCGGGATGTGAGTGACCCCGGGGGAAAAGGGACCCAAAGAGCAGCCCTTGTCCCCTCAGAGGACACACCAGTGCCTGGCCCCTCCTTGCAGCCAAAAGGTCCAACCGATGGCTGTGCCCTACAAGCCTGGCTGGAGAGCTTTGGGATTTGTTGTGCCACCTCTTCCATTCCCTGGAAGGGGTCAGAGCTTCCCTGGGATCCCCACAGCCCCTCTGCTCCAACCCTCCCACTGCCAGGGGTGGCTTGGCAGGTTTCCACCACTTCTGGGCTTGTCACTCTTACATCAAGGAGCAGAAAAACTATAGGGAAATGTAGATTATGTAGGAAAATGTAGGTTATGGGAGCAAAATTTCTAAAAGGGGGTAATAAAATGAATATTTTGACTCTGCAGATTTGACTCTGCAGATTGACAGGGCTCCTCCTTTTTACCTGTGGGGACTCAAAACCTGGCTGCCTTCTTCCTGCTCTGGGTCTCCTGAGAGTCCCCTCCCTCCTGAGCATTTTTATTGTTTTAGAAAGTGTCTGAGGTGGGTGCAGGGCAGGGATGCAGAGGCTCAGTTTGCCTCCTCCACGCAGAGCTTCCTCCAGCCTTGCCAGTGGTGGCAAATCCTGGCTGTAGAAACGTGGAATGGGAGAACATCTCTTGGCTTTGCCAGAGGGAAGCTGCAACATTTTCAGAGAATAATGGAATGGGTTGGGTTGGAAGAGATGTTAAAGCTCATCCAGATGCAAATCCCATGGGCAGGGACACCTCCCCCAGCCCAGGGTGCTCCAAGCCCCATCCAACCTTCAGCACTGCCAGGGATGGGGCAGCCACAGCTTCTCTGGGAAACCTGGGGCTCAGCACCCTCACCCCAAACAATTTCTTCCTAAAATCCAACCTCAATCTCCCCTCTCTCTCCCAGTTCCAAGCCATTCCCCCTCATCCCATCCCTCCAGGCCCTTATCCCAAGTCCTTCCCCAGCTGCTCAGCTGCTGAGTGATCACAGAAGCAGAGAATCCCAGATTATTTTGGAAAGGAAGGGACATTAATGATGATCCAGTGCCCCCCCCTGCCATGGTCAGGGACACCTCCCCCAGCCCAGGGTGCTCCAAGCCCCATCCAACCTTCAGCACTGCCAGGGATGGGGCAGCCACAGCTTCTCTGGGAAACCTGGGGCTCAGCACCCTCACATCACAGAATTTCTTTATATCCAACCTAAATGTCTCCTCTTCCAGCTTGAAACCATTACCCCTTATCCTGTCACTCCATACCCCTTAAAAAAGTCCCTCCCCAGCTCTCCTGGAGCTCCTTCAGGTTACTGGGAGACTACTGTAAATTCTCCTTGGAACCTTCTCTTCTCCAGGCTGCAAATTTTCAGCCTTTTGGACCACTTAGGAAACCAGAGAGCTCACAGAGCTGGCTGGAAACACCCTTATCACTGCCCATGAACCTCGTGTCCTGCTTCCCAGCACCTGATGCTCCAGGGCCCTTGGAGCTGGGCAGGAGGGGAGCCCCACTTTGCCATGTGGCTTCTTTCCAGGTCATTAACTCAGTGGAAGAAGGCTACAGGCTGCCTGCCCCCATGGGCTGCCCCACAGCCCTGCACCAGCTGATGCTGGATTGCTGGCAGAAGGATCGTGGGGAGAGGCCACGCTTCCCCCAGATCGTGGGAATCCTGGACAAGCTCATCCGAAACCCTGAGCACCTCAAGTGCACAGCAACCATCAACAGGTAAGGGCTCCCTCCTGCCAGCTGGAGTTGGGCAGAACGTGGGGGTTTGTAGCAAATAATGGGTATTTCTGTCTGGCTCTGGCAGCAGTGGGTGCCCTGTGGCCATGGGCATGGGTTGGGGTGATCCCAAGCATAAAGCCAGGCTGGGAGGAGAATGGAGTGAGCCCTGAGGAGAAGGATTTGGGGGTGTTGGGTGAGGAGAAGTTCAACATGAGCCAAAAACCTGTGCTGGAAGCCCTGGAACCCCCCCTGGCCTGGGCTGCATCCCAGCAGTGTGAGCAGCAGGGCCAGGGAGGGGATTGTCCCCCTCTGATCTGCTGTGGGAGATCCCCTGGGGTGCTGGGTCCTGTTCTGGGGTCCCCAACAATTCTGTGATTTGGGGCCCATGGGTGCAGGCTGTGGTGGGCAGTGAGGAGCATCCTGCTGTGATCCCATTGTGGCATCCCCACAACACCCCTCAGCATCCTCCCATCCCAGGCAGGATGGGTCCCAGGGTCCCAGGCTCTTTCTTTCTGGTCACCTCCTGGTCTAACCCCTCCTGTCCTGCTCCCAGGTTCACCCAAACACGCTCGGACAGGGGTGTCCTTGACCTCTCCAGCTGCCTGACAGTGGAGGACTGGCTGGATTCCATCCGGCTGGGACACTACAGGGACAACTTTGCCATGGCAGGGTACTCCTCCCTGGCCATGGTGATGAGGATGAACATCGAGTGAGTACCAGAGAACAAAAAGGTGGTTTTCCCCCACGTTGGGTTCCCCTTCCCCATCCCAGCCAGCCCCAAACACTGACCCTCCTGGTCCCTGGTGCCTGAAGGAAAGGGTGCTGAGACCTGGGGCAGTGTCTGAGGATGTTCTCACCTTGGAGAGAAGGTGTGGGAGTTGTAGCATATGATGCTCATATGATGATCATATTTCCTCCCTCCCATATTTCCTCCCTTCCTCCTTGGGATGATGCCTTCCTCACTTCCTCCCTGGGATGATACTTTCCTTCTTCCTTGGGATGATGCCTTCCTTTCCCCCTTTTTCCTTTCCCCCTTTTTCCTTTCCCCCTTTTTCCTTTCCCCCTTTTTCCTTTCCCCCCTTTGCCTTTCCCCCCTTTGCCTTTCCCCCCTTTGCCTTTCCCCCCTTTGCCTTTCCCCCCTTTGCCTTCCCCCCCCTTTGCCTTCCCCCCCCTTTGCCTTCCCCCCCCTTTGCCTTCCCCCCCCTTTGCCTTCCCCCCCCTTTGCCTTCCCCCCCCTTTGCCTCCCCCCCCCCCTTTTTTTTCCCTTTCCCCCCCCTTTTTTTTTTCCTTCCCCCCCCTTTTTTTTTTCCTTTCCCCCCCCCTTTTTTTTTCCTTTCCCCCCCCCTTTTTTTTCCCTTTCCCCCCCTTTTTTTTTCCCTTTCCCCCCCCTTTTTTTTTTCCTTTCCTCCCCCTTTTTTTTTTCCTTTCCTCCCCCTTTTTTTTTTCCTTTCCCCCCTTTTTTTTTCCCTTTCCCCGGATCCCTGTGGAATGTGTGTGTGTGTCTGGGGCCTGGACCAGCTTCAGCCACGGGGGGTCTGACAGTGTCTTTGTTCTCCAGGGACGTCAGGAGCCTGGGAATCACCATGATGGGACACCAGAAGAAGATCCTGAGCAGCATCCAGTCCATGAGGTCCCAGCTGCTGAACACAAATGGCCCCAGGAGGCATCTCTGAGCCCAGAGCTGAGCCCAGAGCTGAGCCCAGAGCTGAGCCCAGAGCTGAGCCCGCATCAGGCGTTCCCCAACACTTCCCCTGGCAAAGGGGCAGCCAGGGGGATGAACAGGAAAAGGGGCACCAGAGCAGGACCTGGAGCCCCACCAGCATCGTTTTGATTTCAGAGTCAGTGGAAATGTGGCTTCCCAGCCCCTCCTGATGGTCCTGCTGCCTCCCTGCCCCATCTGCAGAGGGGAGCAGCCTTGCAAAGAGGTTAGGGACAGGTCATGATGCTCTGCATCTTCTGCTGTGTCCCTGGGGGTTTTGGGGGTTCCAGGGACATGTCATGATGCTCTCCACCTTCTGCTGTGTCCCTGGGGTCCTGGGGGTTCCAGGGACAGGTCATGATGCTCTGCATCTTCTGCTGTGTCCCAGGGGGTTTTGGGGTTCCAGGGACAGGTCATGATGCTCTCCACCTTCTGCTGTGTCCCTATAGGTTTTGGGGTTCCAGGGACAGGTCATGATGCTCTCCATCCTCTACTGTGTCTCTGTGGGTTTTGGGGTTCCAGGGACATGTTATGATGCTCTGCATCTTCTGCTGTGTCCCTGGGGGTTTTGGGGTGCCAGGGACAGGTCATGATGCTCTCCACCTTCTGCTGTGTCCCTGCATCCCTGGGGGTTCCAGGGACAGGTCATGATGCTCTCCATCCTCTGCTGTGCCCCTATAGGTTTTGGGGTTCCAGGGACATGTCATGATGCTCTCCACCTTCTGCTGTGTCCCTGGGGGTTTTGGGGTGCCAGGGACAGGTCATGATGCTCTCCACCTTCTGCTGTGTCCCTGGGGGTTCCAGGGACAGGTCATGATGCTCTCCATCCTCTGCTGTGTCCCTATAGGTTTTGGGGTGCCAGGGACAGGTCATGATGCTCTCCATCCTCTGCTGTGTCCCTATAGGTTTTGGGGTTCCAGGGACAGGTCATGATGCTCTCCACCATCTGCTGTGTCCCTGGGGGTCTGGGGATTCCCAGGACAGGAGGTGACCCCTTCACACAGTGGGATGGCCCCAGCCCCACTTCCAGCTGGAGCTGATATCAAACACAACAGCAACACCAGGAGTGGTTGGGATGAGGCCTTCCATGGCACACAGCTCCTTGGGATCTGGGGAGCCTGTTTGGAGCTCTGAACTGAAGAGGGCCCCATGGGCCAGCACATAGCAGGTACAGCCCTGCTCCCATTACCTCCCAGTTCCAGTGTTCTCCAGCCTGAGCTGGCACCAGCCTGCAGGTGACTTCATGGCCCAGGAGGGCAAGGGACAAAGGAGAAGCTGGCAGTGCCAGGGACAAATGACTCTGAGTCTGAAGGAGACCTCCCCAGCATGGAGCAGAGGTGGCTGGGGTCTGCTAAATGGAGCCTCAAGAAGCCCCAAGGTGCTACAAAAAACTCTCCACCTCTTGGACCCCCCAGCACTGCCCCTCTCTGGATCCAGCACACACAGCCCAGGGCAGCCAAGCCACGTTTTCTAGGGCCACAAGCTCAGGTTTCTCCCCCAGTCAGTTTCTCCTGACCTCCCCTAAAAGCTGAACCAGAGCAGAGAGGAGTGGGGTAAGGTCTTGCTCCCACCTTAAATGAGGGAGAGACAGAAAGACTTCTGCCAACCTCTTCTTTGTTCTTATGTTGCCCTAAAGAAACCCAAGAGCTGCCCCATCACCACCCTCCCTCTCTGTGCCCAGGGCTCCCGTGTCACCTGCTGGGGAGGGGACATGGGACACAGGTCCTGTGCCTGGGACAGGGGCTCTGGACAAGGAGATTTTCATCCCCAGCCCAGGGATTGGGAGGGTGGCCTTTCCTCTCCTCTCTTCTCCACAGGAGCATCTCGTTTGGTGCCTCCCAAGGTTTGGGGAGCTGGTCTGAGAGGCTGAGACACAGATGTGGCAGGGGGGTTGGGGCAGGCTGTGAGCTGGGGAGGTTTCTCTTTGGTGTAAATAGATTTTTCGAGGGGTTGGGGGAGCTGTTTTACTGAAATAGGATGTTAGGTGCACACACACATGGTCTCGAAGCACAGAAGCCTCAGTTGTGGGGCTGAACTCACTGCAAAAAAACAAAAAAACAAAAAAAAAAAAGCATTTGCTGGGAGCCTGGTTGGGGAGGGAGGAGGAGAAGTGCTGGGAAAGGAACCATGGTGACAGGCTCCTTATCCCAGGATTTCCTTGGCACAGGAGGTGCCACCCTGCCACAGGACCTGGCCTGGGGTCTGTTCCTCCCACTGCACTTCGGGCACCCAGGGGGTGGGGGGAGGGTTAAAGCCATTTCTCACCTGCAATAATCCTGGCTAAACCAACCCTCCTGGGGCTGGCTTAGCTTCCCATCCTGGGCACTTGTGTCCTGATGGATTCTCTGGCTGTGGCTTTGACTTTTCTGCTTCCTATGGAAGCTCTTTGTAACGGGGCTCAGATGCAATGTGTTGTTTCATTCCTATTGCACCCTGCACCCTGTCACCCACCCCTCCTGCAGGCAGCAGCAGGATGTAGGTTCCCTACAACCACAGGATGGTCCTGTCCCCTCTTCCCACCCTTTGGGAAGCAGAGGAAACCACAGGATGGTCCTGTTCCCTCTTTCCACACTTTGGGAAGCAGAGGAAACCACAGGATGGTCCTGTTCCCTCTTTCCACACTTTGGGAAGCAGAGGAAACCACAGGATGGTCCTGTTCCCTCTTCCCATCATTTGGGAAGCAGAGGAAACCACAGGATGGTCCTGTTCCCTCTTCCCATCATTTGGGAAGCAAGAGAAACCACAGGATGGTCCTGTTCCCTCTTCCCATCATTTGGGAAGCAGAGGAAACCACAGGATGGTCCTGTCCTCTCTTCCCACCCTTTGGGAAGCAGGGGAAGCCAAAGGATGGTCCTGTTCCCTCTTCCCATCATTTGGGAAGCAGGGGAAGCCAAAGGATGGTCCTGTTCCCTCTTCCCATCATTTGGGAAGCAGGGGAAGCCAAAGGATGGTCCTGTTCCCTCTTCCCATCATTTGGGAAGCAGAGGAAACCACAGGATGGTCCTGTTCCCTCTTCCCATCATTTGGGAAGCAGAGGAAACCACAGGATGGTCCTGTCCTCTCTTCCCACCCTTTGGGAAGCAGAGGAAACCACAGGATGGTCCTGTTCCCTCTTCCCATCATTTGGGAAGCAGGAGAAACCACAGGATGGTCCTGTCCCCTCTTCCCATCATTTGGGAAGCAGGGGAAGACAAAGGATGGTCCTGTTCCCTCTTGCCATCATTTGGGAAGCAGAGGAAACCACAGGATGGTCCTGTCCCCTCTTCCCACCCTTTGGGAAGCAGAGGAAACCACAGGATGGTCCTGTCCCCTCTTCCCATCCTTTGGGAAGCAGAGGAAACCACAGGATGGTCCTGTCCCCTCTTCCCACCCTTTGGGAAGTAGAGGAAACCACAGGATGGTCCTGTCCCCTCTTCCCACCCTTTGGGAAGTAGGGGAAACCACAGGATGGTCCTGTCCCCTCTTCCCACCCTTTGGGAAGCAGAGGAAACCACAGGATGGTCCTGTTCCCTCTTCCCATCCTTTGGGAAGCAGAGGAAACCACAGGATGGTCCTGTCCTCTCTTCCCATCATTTGGGAAGCAGGGGAGAGCTGAGGGCAGGGTTTGCTGGGCAATCCTGGGGAGGTGGGTGCAGGGTCTGAGCTGCCAAATGCCCTTCCCAAGGGGTTCTTGGGTCAGATCCTCCAGCCTGGGGTCTTTGGGTTGCTGCCAGGGTGGTGGGGCAGGGTTTCCCTTTTATGTTCAGGGTGTGTAACTCCTTCTGGACAATAAAATTCCTTCTTCCTCTCCTGTTGCTGTGAGCCTCTGCTGCCAGCTGCTCACACAGAGTGAGTCCTGGGGACATGGAGGGGGAGCAGAATGGGGATGCCCAGTTCACCACCACCTTCCTCCACCCCAAAAAGCCTCCCAGCTGTGAGGGATGCTTCCCAGGGGAGCAGGAGTGTCTGTAAGGTTGAGAAATGTATGAAGGGAAGGGTCAAGATGGGATTGTTCCAGAACCAAGTAATTGCTGGAGAGGGGAGGAGATCCTGCAGGCAGGGGAGGTCTGGCCTGCAGAGGTTCCTTTGAACTTCAGGGGTTTCCTGTAGGTTTTCCCTGACCCTTCTTCAATTCAGGGACTGGTTAAAAAAAGAAAAGAAGGGAAAAAAACCCAAACAAATAAAACACCCCAGTAAAACTTCAGCCCTTGTCCCACAAAACCTGAGCTGACTGCAAAGCACATCTTGCAGGATTTATCTGGGGTCCCAGCTGCCCTCCAGTGAGGGATTTAACAACTTATGAGTTGCAGGGACAGCCCAGCAGCAGGATTTTCAGGAAGGAAGGAAGCCAGACAGGCTATTTTCCTTGCCACAGAACACCAAAAAGGCACCAGGACCCAGGGTGGGACTGGGTCTATCCCCACCATGCCTGCTGGCATGTCCCCAGCCTCTGCAGCCCCCAGCCCCATGTCCCATGGCAGTCCCACACAGCCCCAGCCACCCCAAACCTCCCACCAACACATCCCCATCCCATCAGGTTGTCCCAAAAGCCCCATCCAGAGGGTCCCAGTCCCCCCTTCCACTGTTGTGCCCACTGCCCCTTTCCCCAAGGACTGGTGCCCAGGCTGGGAAAGCTGCTCCCAGTGGAGTTCACAAGTCCTTCCCTTTGCATTCCCCTTTTAAATCCCCCATTTTGGTCTTTGCTGGTCCAATGACCCCCACCCATGTCAGGACTGCTGGATGGGTGTTGCTCCCCCTGTTCCTATCCTGTCCCAGACCCTTCTTCTTTCCCCACCACCTCCCAGACACATCCTCCAGGCATCATGTTCCATTTCTCTAGTTTGCTGGAGCCTTTATTTCCCAGAAACATCCAGAAATATGGTTGGGAGGGATCCCTGAACATTATCTCATCCCAATCTTTCCAAATGCCTGCCCAGTGGAGATGTCCAGGTTCTGCTCAGACCTTTGATCCCTCATGGAGATGGGGACAGTGAGGATGTCACAAAGTCACAGACAGGTTTGGGTTGGATGAAACCTTAAATTTCATCCAGTCCCAACCCCCTGCCATGCTCAGGGACACCTCCCACCAGCCCAGGGTGCTCCAAGCCCCATCCAACCTGGTCTGGAATGTTTCCAAGGATGGAGCTTCCACAACTTCCCTGGGAAACCTGGCCCCAGGAGATGAGCACCCCAAAGCCTGGAGGCAGAGAGAAGCCCTTGGGGGCCAAGCTGTGCTCAGGCCACCCCATTTTCCTGGCTTTCCATACACATGGATGTCTCTCTTCTGGGAGCAAAGCTGCTGGGGGGAATCATAGATCCATGGAATGGTTTGGGGTGGGAGGGACCTTCAAGATCATCTCATCCCAACCCCTGTTCCATGGTCAGGGACACCTCCCCCAGCCCAGGGTGCTCCAAGCCCCATCCAACCTTCAGCACTGCCAGGGATGGGGCAGCCACAGCTTCTCTGGGAAACCTGGGGCTCAGCACCCTCACCCCAAACAATTTCTTCCTAAAATCCAACCTCAATCTCCCCTCTCTCTCCCAGTTCCAAGCCATTCCCCCTCATCCCATCCCATCCCTCCAGGCCCTTGTCCCAAGTCCCTCCCCAGCTTTCCTGGAGCCCCTTCAGGCACTGGAAGGTGCTCTAAGGTCTCCCCATGGGATCCTTCTCTTCTCCAGCCTCAACACCCCCAACTCTCTCAGCCTGGCTCCAGAGCAGAGCTGCTCCAGCCCTCCCAGCAGCTCCAGGGCCTCCTCTGCACTGGCTCCAACAGCTCCGTGTCCTTCTGCTGATGGGGACCCCAGAACTGGACCCAGCTTTACCCCAGGGGATCTCCCAGAGTGGAGCAGAGGGGGACAATCCCCTCCCTGGCCCTGCTGCTCACACTGCTGGGATGCAGCCCCACACTGTACAAAATGTGGAAAGTTTTCTGGCATTGCTCAGCCTGAAAGCCAAGCCCTGAGCCACGGACATCTTGCTGGCTCTGGTGTCTGCCTCCTGCCCCAGGTAGAGGCAGGGGAAGAGCTCAGAGCTGCTCCGTGGCTCCTACAGCATCCCCTTGGGATGACATTGCCCATCCTGTCACCCCATCACAATTCCTGGGAAGACAAGACAGGGTTGTGGCACTTATAGCACACCAGTTCTTCCCCTTCTGGAAGAAATTGCCATAAAATCACAGGCTGGCCACCAGCCAGACACCAGGGGCTTCTCTCCAGGGTACAGACACCTTTCCAGACGTTTTCTGATGCTCCAGTTTCCCAGAACTGAACCTTACCACGGGCTGTGGGGGCCAGGGCTGGAATCCAGGGATCCTGGTGTCTGAGAGAGGACCTGGCTCTCCCTTTTGGAGAGGTCTTGGGGAACCCATCAAGGCATCCAGGGGAAGGAACTCTTCAGGAGGCAAATTTTTACAGCTGAGAAAAGTTGATGGATACCCCAGCTTCTGTCTGACAGCAAATAAACCCCCTCAGGATTTTCAAACCTTCTTAAACATCCCCCCAAGAGACTCCTATTCCAACATGCACACTTAGGAGCTGGTCCTTCTCTGCTAGAGCAGCTTTCTCTTTCTGCTCACACCCGGTATTACCCCCAAGCCACCAGGAATTCCTCTCTAAAGCACTGGCTGTGGCACTGGTGAGTGATGCTCTGTGAGCTCCCTGTGCCTGGAGGTGGCAGCCTGGACCTGCTGAGCACCTGCAGAGCCCTGCATGGAGCCAGAGATCTCAGCTCTGCACCCACACACAGGGCTGTGCCAGCTCTGGGCAGGTTTGCAGGGGTCAGATGGGACTGGGGATGTTGTGAACAGATGGTGAACTCTGCTTCCTATTTCCTGATCCCTTTCCTGTCTGATCACACAGCAGCCTCGTCTGCCAAGGACAGCTGAATCCCAGCCCACCCTCACTCTCTGCTTCCAGCACAGTCATTTAGCATCATGTCCCAGCAAATTACTCAGGATGAGCTGATGGAAGTTAGAAATATCCCCCACAGCTGCTGCTTTCACCCTCAGAAGGGCTGTGGGTAAGTTCTGGATCACCTGGGTTGGATTCATCCCATAGGGCACAGCTTGGAAACCACATCAGGGAATGGGATAGCAGCAGGGTTGGTCCCAGGTTGGATAAAAGTGTTTGCTCTGCAGTGTCAGAAAGCTCAATATCACAGCAACTCTGTTCCAGAGGCTGGGAACATGGAAAGATTCTGTCCCAGATGTCCCAGGGAAGCTGTGGCTGCCCCATCCCTGGCAGTGCTGAAGGTTGGATGGGGTTTGGAGCACCCTGGGCTGGGGGAGGTGTCCCTGAGCATGGCAGGGGGGGCACTGGATCATCATTAATGTCCCTTCCTTTCCAAAATATTCTGGGATTCTGTGCTTCTGTGATCACTCAGCAGCTGAGCAGCTGGAGAGGGACTTGGGACAAGGGCCTGGAGGGATGGGATGAGGGGGAATGGCTTGGAACTGGGAGAGAGAGGGGAGATTGAGGTTGGATTTTAGGAAGAGATTGTTTGGGGTGAGGGTGCTGAGCCCCAGGTTTCCCAGAGAAGCTGTGGCTGCCCCATCCCTGGCAGTGCTGAAGGTTGGATGGGGCTTGGAGCACCCTGGGCTGGGGGAGGTGTCCCTGACCATGGCAGGGGGTTGGGTCTGGGTGAGCTTGAAGGTCCCTCCAACCCAAACCAGTCTGGGGTTTGGTGACTCAGTGCATGGACACGTTCTTGGGGCCAGGTTCACACAGATCTGGGAGAGCTGAAGCCCCTGGAGCAAAGGTTGGTTTCAGGTTCACTCAGGGGGAGAAACCCATCTCCCAGTCTTGTTCTCTCACCCAGTCCTTGGAGAGGAGCAGGATGGATTTTGGTGCTGCTGAGAGCACAAATTCCCTGTGAGCATCCCCTGTGTGCAGGCAGGGAGGTTCTGTTGAGGGTTGGATGGGGCTTGGAGCACCCTGGGCTGGTGTGAGGTGTCCCTGACCATGGCAGGGGGAGCACTGGGTGGGATTTAAGGTCCCATCCAATCCAAACAAGGCTGGGATGCCACAGCCAGAGGTTCTGCTCTCCCTTTTCAGCCAGTATCTTTGTGTCTGCTCAGACTGGGGAAGTTTTATGATGTTGAGACTTCTTCTATCTGCATTTGCAGTGTTCCAGCCCAGGTAAAAACAGGTAATGGGTCAGCACCCAAATCAAAAGCTGTCTTTGGGTTTTTTTCAGCAATGGGGTATGAAAAGTGCCACTGGAATTCCTCATTCCCAACAGGAGAAGCTGCCATGGAACGAGCATGGGGCACATTAAATCCATGTTAGCAAAAGAGGAAAGGGGAAGCCTGGGATACACCCCAATGAATGCTTAAAAAAAGCACTCAGTGTTTTAAACTTCCTAAACTGAGCAGAAAATGATGTGACCCCAATAGAAAACCACTTTGGAAAGGTGCAAAATAAGGGAAAGCTTATGTTAAAATTTGGGATCTTAATCCACATTTATGGGAAGGGCTTTTTCTTTTAATAACTTTAATAAATTGGGGGTGAGGATATGCACAGATTCTGGACCTTGTTGGAGCCCAGCAAGATCTTTAAGGCCAACCCTGAAGGAAAAGGACTGAAATCCCCCTGAATGTCCATGGAGCTGTTGAATTTTTTGCTTTTGGGCCTGGTTCTGATGCCTGGTATTGTTGAGCCTAAAAATCTGGAAGCTGAAAAGGGATGGAAACTTTTTATGCAAAACCATCCAGGGGAATTAAGTTGGGAGGTTTCATTCTGGTGGTATCTGTGGATTTTTGGTTTGTATGAGCTCGTCCAATTGTTTGCTAAAACAAGAAAGGAGGAGATGTGGGAGGTGGGAAAATTAATGTGGGTGATAAAAAAGGTGTAAGCTGGTGAAGTCACCCTGTTTAGCAAAGGAATGGTGGAATAGCACTGGAAAACTGGAAAAAAACCAAGAGTTGGGCAGGAGGAGCCTGGGAGGGTCTTGTGGGAGGCTCCTGGGGAATATTTAGAGTATAAATAGGACCCTCAGGTGAATGAAGTTTGTTTTAGCAAGGGTTAGGTGTGGGTCCCTGAATTAAATGCCACTAATGGTGCCCAAATCAGGTCCAGATTAAAAGCAGATGGCATTCTGCTCCTGTGGCTTTGCTTGGCTGAGGTAAAAGGGAAAAAAAAAATAAATTGGTGGCCTGTTGGATTATCTCTGCTGGGCAGAAGGTGAGCAACCAAGAACCAGGGAGGGGGAATCCTCTTAGGGCAGGGCAGGGAGGTGTTCTGGTTGTGCTGCCTCCCTGTCCACTGGGCTTGACCCCATCCTCAGGGACACACAGCAGGGAGGGATTAAACTCCATTTAGTGCTGGGCTCCTCTGAACCTGTTCAGAAAAGCTGAGGCTCTTCATTACAATTCTTTTATTTCTCTCACACTCAGAGCTGGCAGTGAAGGGTCAGCAGCTCTTATGAAATTTTCAATTCTCGCAGGTTTTGAATTTACATGTTGGTTTTTTGGTTTTTTTTTTTTTTTTTTTTTTTTCCCCTGTATCTGAGCTGGAAGGAGATGATGAATAAAAGATGAAAATTGGAGGTCTCCAATCATTTAAGAGCCACGCAACGAGCGTTTATTCAGGGAAGGAGCAGGAGCCCAACTCGTGCCGCTTGAATACCAAAAAATCAGCAGCAAACTTCAAACAGGGCCTAAGCAAAAGGTTTTGGGCTTTGATGTCAGTGGCTGCTGGGGTGCAGGGAGGAGCAAATCTGGGCAGCTGGAAATCTCAGGGCTCTCTGGAGCAAAGCAACAGCCTCCTTGACTCCAGCTGCTCCGGAGGAGAGAGGAATCCCAGTGGTTCCATTGCTGCTTTTCCTTTGCTGAGAGGTGTCAGTGTCTTGTGCTCCTGCTTCAAGAGGAAGGGAGGGGTGAATGGTGGGGAAAAGAGGGGACCAGGCAGGTGTGGGTGCTCTAGGATGTGGCTGGAAGGCTTGGGAAGAGAGGAAGCAAGGAGAAGGAGCTGGGATGAGCTCAGAGCAGAGTGGGGGGAAGGCAGGTGGGAGCAGGCAAACTGTGCCTGGTGTGGAAAAGAGCTTTGCAGAACGAGGGGTTTGTAAGATTTGCAAAGTAAAGCAACATTTTAGCAAAATCTTGGTTTCTCTGCTCAGAAAGATGAACGCAGACACTGGCCTGGAGGAAAGTGGTATTCAGGTATTCTGACCCCTGCTCTCCTGACACTGTGTCCTCAGCTGCTCCCTGACAGCATCCAGAGCACCCACAGCACCCACAGCACCCACAGAGTCCACAGGGTCCACAGAGTCCACAGCACCCACAGCACCCACAGCACCCACAGCATCCACAGCACCCACAGAGTCCACAGAGTCCACAGAGTCCACAGGGTCCACAGCACCCACAGCACCCACAGAGTCCACAGGGTCCACAGAGTCCACAGGGTCCACAGCATCCACCACACCCACAGCACCCACAGCACCCACAGCATCCACCACATCCACAGCACCCACAGAGTCCACAGGGTCCACAGCACCCACAGCACCCACAGAGTCCACAGAGTCACAGATTCCACAGGATCCACAGCACCCACAGCATCCACAGCACCCACAGAGTCCACAGGGTCCACAGAGTCCACAGCACCCACAGGAGCCACAGCATCCACCACATCCCCAGCACCCTGGGCTGCTCCTGCAGGCTGCTGAGGGCACTGGGCAGGGTCCATCCAGACTTGGTGGAATCTGCTGGTGCTGCCAAGCATGAGTTCCAGCAGGTTTCACCCCCCTGAGGCCAGCTGCCAGGGGACACGGAGCTGTGTGCCAGAAACTGGCCACGCCGAGGGCAGCAGCCTCCTTGAAATTCCCTTCACACGGATGCTGGGAGCCAGGAGGGGCTTTGAGCTGGGGGGGGTTTGTTTGCTCTCTGCAGAGTGCCTGTCAGATCTCACCTCAGAGGGGATGGAGCTGGGGGCTGCAGGGACCTCCCTGTCCCTCAGCAGCTCCTCGGTGTCGGTGCTGACAGCAGCAGCCTCCCTGCCCTCGCTCTGAGCCTCTCCCAGGGCTGACTCCCACACCTGACAGAAATCCTCAGTTTTTACACATCCCTATTTTGGCAGCCAAGCCCCTGGAGACCTCGCTTTTGGCCCCATCCCTGGCAGTGTTCAAGGATGGACTGGATGGGGCTTGGAGATCTCATCTCAATCACTTCTTCCAGTTTGAAATCATTCCCCCTCATTCCATACCCCTGGACCTTTGTCCAAAGTCCCACAGCTTCTCTGGGAAACCTGGGCCAGGGGCTCAGCACCCTCACCCCAAACAATTTCTTCCTAAAATCCAACCTCAATCTCCCCTCTCTCTCCCAGTTCCAAGCCATTCCCCCTCATCCCATCCCTCCAGGCCCTTGTCCCAAGTCCCTCCCCAGCTGCTCAGCTGCTGAGTGATCACAGAATCCCAGAATCCCAGATTATTTTGGAAAGGAAGGGACATTAATGATGATCCAGTGCCCCCCCTGCCATGGTCAGGGACACCTCCCCCAGCCCAGGGTGCTCCAAGCCCCATCCAACCTTCAGCACTGCCAGGGATGGGGCAGCCACAGCTTCTCTGGGAAACCTGGGGCTCAGCACCCTCACCCCAAACAATTTCTTCCTAAAATCCAACCTCAATCTCCCCTCTCTCTCCCAGTTCCAAGCCATTCCCCCTCATCCCATCCCTCCAGGCCCTTGTCCCAAGTCCCTCCCCAGCTTTCCTGGAGCCCCTTCAGGCACTGGAAGGTGCTCTAAGGTCTCCCCATGGGATCCTTCTCTTCTCCAGCCTCAACACCCCCAACTCTCTCCCCCTGGCTCCAGAGCAGAGCATTTCTTCCTAAATTCCAGCCTAAATCTCCCCTCTCCAAGTTTTAACCCATTTCCCTTGTCCTCTCCCTACCCCCCCGTGTCCAAAGCCCCTCCCCAGCTTTCCTGGAGCCCCTTCAGGCACTGGAAGGTGCTCTAAGGTCTCGTATACAAAGGCAAAACCCTGAATAGATTTTTTGGGGGGCAACCAGAGCTCACTTGCTGCCTGCTACGTGTGCTGCATCTCCTCATCTTGCCTGTCACGTCCAAACCTGGGCTCCCACCCATCCCAACCAGCACCAAGGAGCAACCACCTCACAATCAGGGCCCAAGAAAACCCTCTAGACACAGAAAAGACAGAAAAGCCCCATGCAACCCCCTGCTCTGCTGACCTTCAGAGCCTGCAGGTGACTTGGAGCTTCCCTGGGACAATGTGGAAGCATCGGGGAGCCCAGTCCCCCCCTGAGCTCTTCCCCAGCCCTCTCCCAGCCCAGGTTTTCCTCTCCCCTGGTTTCCTGCCATGGTCCTGGCTTCCCAGCTGTGCTTCCCCAACCTTTCCCACCGGGTTTTTTGTTTTTTTTTTTTTTTCCTCCTTGCTGAAGTGGAGCAGAGCATGAAATATGAATGAGGCTCCTCTGTCTGTCGCGTGCTGCTGGGCTGGGCCCTGCCTCGATTAGAGCTGATGTTTCTTTCATGAGTGAGAGGTTTTTCTCCTCTCCCCAGCTTCTCCTCCACAAACACCAAGCTCAGTCACGGAAGCAGACGGCTGATTAACCACCCACTGCCTGCCAGACCTCCAGTCCCTGTCCCTGTCCCTGTCCCCAGCCACTGCTGTCCCCCAACACCCTCCCCCCCACTCCAGAGCACACCCTCACCCTGCTGCCAGCTTTGGGTTTTAATGCCATGGGCAGAACAAGGGGAAATAAATGGCCTCGGGTTGCCCAGGGTGGGGTTAGGTGGGAATTTGGGAGGAATTTCTGCCTCGAAAGGATTTTCAGACCCTGAGCCAGGATGGGCAGAGCTGGGGTGGAATTCCCTGATCCTGGAGGGGTTTCAAAACTGGGGAGAGGTGGTGCTGAGGGGTATGGGGTGGTGCTGAGGGGTATGGGATGGTGCTGAGGGATATGGGATGGTGCTGAGGGGTATGGGATGGTGCTGAGGGATATGGGGTGGTGCTGAGGGGTATGGGGTGGTGCTGAGGGGTATGGGATGGTGCTGAGGGATATGGGATGGTGCTGAGGGGTATGGGATGGTGCTGAGGGATATGGGATGGTGCTGAGGGGTATGGGATGGTGCTGAGGGATATGGGGTGGTGCTGAGGGGTATGGGGTGGTGCTGAGGGATATGGGATGGTGCTGAGGGGTATGGGATGGTGCTGAGGGGTATGGGATGGTGCTGAGGGATATGGGGTGGTGCTGAGGGGTATGGGATGGTGCTGAGGGTTATGGGATGGTGCTGAGGGATATGGGATGGTGCTGAGGGATATGGGGTGGTGCTGAGGGATATGGGGTGGTGCTGAGGGGTATGGGATGGTGCTGAGGGTTATGGGATGGTGCTGAGGGATATGGGGTGGTGCTGAGGGATATGGGGTGGTGCTGAGGGTTATGGGATGGTGCTGAGGGATATGGGGTGGTGCTGAGGGATATGGGGTGGTGCTGAGGGGTATGGGATGGTGCTGAGGGGTATGGGGTGGTGCTGAGGGATATGGGGTGGTGCTGAGGGATATGGGGTGGTGCTGAGGGGTATGGGATGGTGCTGAGGGGTATGGGGTGGTGCTGAGGGATATGGGGTGGTGCTGAGGGGTATGGGATGGTGCTGAGGGGCATGGGGTGGTGCTGAGGGATATGGGATGGTGCTGAGGGATATGGGGTGGTGCTGAGGGATATGGGGTGGTGCTGAGGGGTATGGGATGGTGCTGAGGGGCATGGGGTGGTGCTGAGGGATATGGGATGGTGCTGAGGGGTATGGGATGGTGCTGAGGGGTATGGGATGGTGCTGAGGGGTATGGGGTGGTGCTGAGGGGTATGGGATGGTGCTGAGGGATATGGGGTGGTGCTGAGGGATATGGGGTGGTGCTGAGGGGTATGGGGTGGTGCTGAGGGATATGGGGTGGTGCTGAGGGATATGGGGTGGTGCTGAGGGATATGGGGTGGTGCTGAGGGGTATGGGATGGTGCTGAGGGGCATGGGGTGGTGCTGAGGGATATGGGATGGTGCTGAGGGATATGGGGTGGTGCTGAGGGGTATGGGATGGTGCTGAGGGGTATGGGGTGGTGCTGAGGGGCATGGGGTGGTGCAGAGGGATATGGGGTGGTGCTGAGGGGCATGGGGTGGTGCTGAGGGATATGGGGTGGTGTTGGGGTAGCAGTCAGGCTCAATGATCTTTAAAGGTTTTTTCCAATCAAAAAAATGCTCGAGTTCCTGTGTCAAATGCAGAATTGTCTGCAGGTTGGGATGGGTCTGGGCACAGCTGGGGACTGAGCAGCTGTGGGGGAAAAGGTTCTTGGTGTGGAGGGGTGCAAAGCTGTTACCTCCTACATGAAGGACACAGATTCTGCCCCTGCTCTGGAGATTCTCCTCAGCAGGCTGATAAATGCTCTCTTTTCAGCAAAACCTTGATGATTTTCCTAACGGCCAGGCCTGCAAAATAAGCCTGGCTCCTGAGGATTCAGCTGGGTTGTTTCAGGCAGCTAATTGTTGCCTAGCAAGGACCTTCCCACTGATCAAATTTTGCAGTTTTCTGGGGCCATGTGAGTGCTACCAGCCTGCCCTGTGGGGCAGGGGGAAGGGGACACAGCAAGGATCATAATTCCTCCCTCTCTGTGTCCTTTTGTAAGGTCACCTTGAAGCTGGGAAGGCTTGAAAACTTTGTGCATCCCAACTTGCCTCAGGTTTCTCTCTGCACAGCAGCATCTCCTCCCCAGCTCCATCTCCTCCATGGGGATGTAACTGGGTGGCTGGGTGGTGGCAGAGCAGGAAACAGAGTTTTTATCTTGATTTTATTGGACACCTTCTCCCACAGCATCCTTGGAGCTAAACTGAAAAAGTGTGGCCTGGATGATGGGGGAGTGAGGTGGATCAGGAGCTGGAGGAAGGATAAAAGCCAGAGAGGTGGAGTCACTGGGATGGAGTCCAGTTGGAAGTGTTTCTAGTGGTGTCCCTCAAGGGTCAGTACTGGGACCAGTCCTATTCTGTGTATTTATTGATGACCTGGATGAGGGAACAGAGTTTGCTGCTGACAGAAAACTGGGAGGAGTGGCTGAGCCCCCAGGAGGCTGTGCTGCCATCCAGAGGGACCTGGGCAGGCTGGAGAGTTGGGCAGGGAGAAATTTAATGAATTACAACGAGGGTAAGTGTCAAGTCTGAGAGCTGGGAAAGAACAAGCCCAGGTACCAGTATAGGCTGGGGACTGAGCTGTTGGAGAGCAGCAGAGGGGAAAAGGAGCTGGGGGGGGGGATGGAAGGATGTCCATGAGCCAACAATGTGTCCTGGTGGCCAAGAAGCCCAATGGCACCTGGGGGGCATCAGGAGGGGGTGGTCAGTAGAGAGAGAGGTTCTCCTCCTCCTCTGCTCTGCCCTGGGGAGGTCACATCTGGAATTTTGTGTCCAGTTCTGGGCCCCTCAATTCCAGCAGGACAGGGAACTGGTGGAGAGAGTCCAGAGCAGAGGCAGCAAGGTGATTCAGGGAGTGGAAAGGCTGAGGGAGCTGGGGAGAGGAGGAAAATGAGGGGTGAGCTCAGTGATGTTTAAAATATGGAAGGGGTGAGTGCCAGGAGGATGGAGTCAAGATTTTCTCAGGGATGACCTGAGGACAAGGGGCAATGGTTATAAACTGGAGCATGGGCAGTTCCATGTAAATATTAGGAAGAATTTTTTCACTGTGAGGGTGAGGGAGCCCTGGCCCGGGCTGCCCAGGGAGGTTGTGGAGTCTCCTTCTCTGCAGACATTCAAAATCCACCTGGATGTGTCCTGTGAGACCTCCTGGAGGTGACCCTGCTCTGGCAGGGGTTTGGACTCGATGATCTTTCGAGGTCCCTTCCAACCCCTGACTTTCTGTGATCCCATGATCTCACACGTGCCTTACACTCAGCAAGGTCTTGGTTGCCCCTTTCCCAGATGACCAGCTGCAGGAGGCATCAAAAGCACCAGGACTTTGGACAAAAATTAAATATTTGATTATCTGGAAAGGGCTGAGTAATTCTGCAGCTGAAAACTTTCCCTCTGCCTCTTGCATCCCTGGGTTGCAGCTCTGCTGTTAATCGTGTGCATGCATAAAAATTTCCCAGGCAGTACCAGTGGGGGCCAAAAAACCTCCATCTGTGAAGATTTTCAGCTCTCAGGTTGGTCAAGGGCAAACTGATCTGACTTTGGAGTTAGCTGTGCTTGGAGCTGGGGGCTGGACTGGATCTCCAGGGAGCCCTCCCAACCTCAATCTTTGGCTGAGTCTTGTTCCATGACATCCCTGGCAGTTTGGCCCCTCCAGGCTGGAGGGGAACAATCTATTCCATCCTCTCCAGGGTTGTTTTGCTCTGGGAAAAGCCACGTCCTTTCTTACACCTGGATTTCAATCGTGTTCCCAGCCAGAGACTCCTTGACCTTCCACGGGAACGTTTCAGGAATGGTGTCTTTAGCTCCAGAGCTCTCCCTGCCCACACAGAGGGTGACAGCTTGGGTGCCACCTCAGAAAAGCTGTGACACCATTCCATGTGGCTGGAATGCACAGGCCAGCTCCCTGCCCCAAAGCCAAGGGTTTTCCATGTTCTTCTGCCCACACTCTGAGGGGGGAATCAATGGGATGGAGCAGGAACAGCCTCCAGGGCTTGATTAACCTGCTGGAATAAATGGAGTAGTGATGGGACAGAGCAGCCCAAAAGCACTGACATGGGTGCTTCAGCCCCTGCAGGACTGACCCCCTCCCAAACCCCCAATCCCACCTTATCCCGAGGATTTGGGAAGCAGCTCCCCAGCTCAGGAGCATTTGGGATTCCTGCTCTTCCCCAGCTTTGGCTGCCCCTCTGCCCAGCCAGGGTGAGGCTTTTTGCTGCCTTGCTGCTTCCAGACAGCTTCCACGGCTCTGCCTTTGGCTTCAGGAGGGGGAAAGCAGGGATGGAGGCATCTGAGCAGTGATCCCATGGCCCTGGGGAGCACTTGACACGCGATTCCTCCCCCCACAGCCCACGCTTTACACGCCAGTGCTGCCACAACACAGCCAGCAGCACGGGCTTGTTCTGACACAGGCTCCAGCTCCCTGGCTTCTCCTTCTCCTGGCCACCAGACCAAGGGGATCATAGAATCACAGAATGGGCTGGGTTGGAAGGGACCTCAGAGCTCATCAAGTCCAAGCCTTGCTCCACTCCCCCCGTGGTTCCCAGCCCATGGCACTGAGTGCCACATCCAGGCTCTTTGGAAATATCTCCAGGGATGGAGAATCCACCCCTTCCCTGGGCAGCCCATTCCAATGCCTGATCCCCCTCTCCAGAAAGAAATTCTTTCTCATGTCCAACCTAAACCTCCCCTGGCACAACTTGAGACCTCTTGTGCCCTCTTGTCTTGCTGAGAGTTGCCTGGGAAAAGAGCCCAACCCCCCCCTGGCTCCAACCTCCTTTCAGGGAGTTGGAGAGAGTGATGAGGTCTCCCCTGAGCCTCCTCTTCTCCAGCCTCAACACCCCCAGCTCCCTCAGCCCTTCCTCACAGGACTTGTGCTGGATCCCTTCCCAGCCTCCTTGCTCTTCTCTGGACCTGCTCCAGCACCTCAATCTCCTTCCTGAGCTGAGGGGCCCAAAACTGGACACAATATTCCAGATATTCCAGGGGATGGGCACCCCTGGGTGCTGCTCCAGCAGCAAAGGTCTCAACAGAGCCCAGGGGAACCCTTCCCTTTGCTTTGCCTGTCCCTGCCCGGCTGCCCCTGGTGATGCTGTGGCAGGGATGGGGACACCTTCCCACACCAGTCACTGCTGGGAAGTGACCATCCCAGCCACAGCACCACTCCAGTATGGTGAACAGATTATTTTTCAAGGTGAAATGATCATTCTTGGCTCCCTTGGGCCAGTCTGTCTCAGTCTTCACCCAGCTCTATCTGACAGTGCTTAGCCCTCCCATGGGCCAGGCTTAGTGGTGTAAATCCAAGCCCTTCCTGCCCTGGTTCCAGTGGTCCTGTCCTGGAAGGTCTCTGCTTGCCCTGCAGCTCCTCCTGGTCCCTCACCCATCCTCCTGTACCCAGACCCTATAACTACCATGGGGGTTCCTAAATCAGAGGCCATTGCTCCAGCTCTGGCACTTCAGTTTTGAGGCTGTTTATAAGCAGAGGGTTCCGTGGCTTTTTTCCTCTATATATTTATCTCCTGTGAAGTTTATCTGTTGTAGCTTTAGCCAGGAACCCCCCTCAGCCCCTGTCCAAGCCTCACCTGGGGCTCAAAGCTTCAGGAAAGAGAGGAGGAGACCCTGGTGTGATGGGGAGTGAATCTGTCACTGGAAGGGCAGGACTGCTGAGACAACACCAACAGGGGACACCCAAGCACAGGAGCTGCCCCTGAGGCTCCAGTCCAGGTGGGAAATGGAAGGGGGTTGGAAATAGGAATGTCCTAAACCCAGGAGAAGCCCTGTCCCATGCTGCTTCACCAAAGAGTGTGCAAGGAGCTGGTTATGGGGCACCTCTGGCTGTCCCTGTCAGTGCCACCAGAGCAGTGACATTGTCCCCAGGGACAGGACAGCAGCCACACTGTACAGGCAACACCAACAGGGGACACCCAAGCACAGGAGCTGCCCCTGAGGCTCCAGTCCAGGTGGGAAATGGAGGGGGTTTGGAAATAGGAATGTCCTAAACCCAGGAGAAGCTTCACTATGCTTCACCAAAGGGTGAAGAGGGTGCAAGGAGCTGGTTATGGGGGACCTCTGGTTGTCCCTGTCAGTGCCACCAGAGCAGTGACATTGTCCCCAGAAGGATGTCCCCATGCCCAGGGATGCTTTTGCGGGGTGGCATGGCAGTGCTGTGCAGGCTGGAGGTGCAGGGGATGCTTGGTGAGGTTCTCATCTCCTGGACATCAAGCTCCAGACTCCACCTGCTGAAATAAAAGTGGAATTTCCCCGAGCTGGCTGTGCTGGGGGGATGCACTGCTGGTGCTCAGCACTGGGCAGGACGAGACCAGGGGCAGGCAGGGATGAACTGGGCTGTGGATGCAGCCTTGAGAATTTGGGTGTTTCCCAGGAAAAGCTGAAACCTCCACTCAGCTGGATCAGCAGCAACATCAGGAGTGGGCTGAGTCCCCCAGGAGCTGGTTCTTTCAGCATCACTCAGGTCAGCCATGGATTTTTGCAGTGTCCCCCTGCTACCTGGGAGCTTTTCCTGGATGGATGCCCAGAGCCACGGAGCAAGGGAGCTGCCACCCCAGTTTCCTCACTGGAAATGCCCCATCAGGGATGCAGCTCTGCATGGCCACGCACCAGAGGATGCACAGGATGTGCCTGCTGTGCTGGAGCAGCAAAAAAAAACCTCTTTTCCCCCTTCCTGGGGTTCCAAGAGGTGGTCAGGGGTGGTGTGTCCAGGTGCAATGTCCCTGCTCCTTTGCTCACCTCCCAGGGCTGGGTCTGTCCCCTCTCTCTGTGGGTGCTGCAAGGAGAGGGGGAAGCCTTGGGGCAGGGCTGGACGTGGTCCTGGTGGCTGTGGGGGACCCATCTTGTCCCTCCTGCTCCCTTCTGCTCCCGACTCTGCTGGCAGGGAAGGGAGGAACAGCTCCTGCCCACTTATTTCTGAGGGAAGAGAAAATAGAGACTGGTGATTTTCTCTGGGGGGCCGAGCACAGATCAATCTCAATGTGCTCTCTGAAGCCTAAAGGACACCTTGAAAACTTCTTTTGTCAGGAAAGAAGATGATTTCTCTCTCCCTAGGGCTCCTTGGGGACTTCCCAACAGATTTCCAGCATCTAAGAGAGCATCTTCCCTGTGCCACCTCCCCTGACAACCCCTGGCACGGCATGCCCAGGGGCTGCTGCTCAGCAGAGGGAACCATTGCCATGGATGCAGGTTTATCCCCAGGATCCTTGCAGTTTCTTCTCTCTGGGACATCTCTCACGTATCCCTGGACGGGGAAGGTGCCAGTGAGAGAGTTACATCCCAGTCCTACAGCTCCTGGCCCAGTTTGGTCTCTGATGCTCACTCCCTCTTAGGCTCAAACCTGCAGACACCTGCAAGTGCTGGAGCATCTCAGAGCTGCCTTCAGCTCAGCTTAAAGCACCCCCAGGGCCTGAAGGGGCTCCAGGAAAGCTGGGGAGGGACTTGGGACAAGGGCCTGGAGGGATGGGATGAGGGGGAATGGCTTGGAACTGGGAGAGAGAGGGGAGATTGAGGTTGGATTTTAGGAAGAAATTGTTTGGGGTGAGGGTGCTGAGCCCCAGGTTTCCCAGAGAAGCTGTGGCTGCCCCATCCCTGGCAGTGCTGAAGGTTGGATGGGGCTTGGAGCACCCTGGGCTGGTGGGAGGTGTCCCTGACCATGGCAGGGGGGGCACTGGATCATCATTAATGTCCCTTCCTTTCCAAAATAATCTGGGATTCTCTGCTTCTGTGATCACTCAGCAGCTGAGCAGAAGGGGGAGAGAGTTGGGGGTGTTGAGGCTGGAGAAGAGAAGGATCCCATGGGGAGACCTTAGAGCACCTTCCAGTGCCTGAAGGGGCTCCAGGAAAGCTGGGGAGGGACTTGGGACAAGGGCCTGGAGGGATGGGATGAGGGGGAATGGCTTGGAACTGGGAGAGAGAGGGGAGATTGAGGTTGGATTTTAGGAAGAAATTGTTTGGGGTGAGGGTGCTGAGCCCCAGGTTTCCCAGAGAAGCTGTGGCTGCCCCATCCCTGGCAGTGCTGAAGGTTGGATGGGGCTTGGAGCCCCCTGGGCTGGGGGAGGTGTCCCTGAGCATGGCAGGGGGATGGAATTGGATGAGCTTTAAGGTCTCTCCCAACCCAACCCATTCCATGATTCTTTGCAGGGTCAGCCCTACCCTCACCTGGTGTCAGGCAAGGGAACACCAGGGAGACAGCTCAGATCATCACTAGGATCCCTGCAGAGCAGGAGAATTCAGGAGATTCCCATGGAACAGGAGTGTCCCATTGGACACTTTCCCATTGGAGCTGCCTCTTCCATCCCTCCCATCCCATCCTGCTCCCTTGCCTCAGCCTCTCTGCTTGGCACAGCAGAGGGGACACAAAACTCAGAGAGAAGAAGGGTTTGGAGGTGGGGGGAAGGGCAAGGGACAAGCAGACATTTCACAGCCCCCCCTATTCCCATGTTTGCTGACGAGAGACCCCAATTAAGGATGAAAAGGGATGAATCGGAGGGGCTCTGCCCAGCAGCAAACTGGTTTTCCCAACACAGCCACCACTTCCCCAGCTCTGTGACACACTAAGGTCACCTCAGCCCTTCCCCTGACCCAGATGGGAGAGTTCACCACCCACATGGAAGTGTCCCCATGTCCCAGAAGCTCCACTCCAGGCCCATTGCTTTGATCCTGTAATTTAGCACCAGGAAAACTGTTGCATTCTGAAATTAGGCATACGAGGAGCTCCCTTTAAGCTGGGGGAAATTACTTCCACATCATTTCAAATTTTCTGCTCTATTAATTTCCCCCTAGTCTGTCATTTGCTTCATCCCAAGGCTCCTGGGGATCAGCAGAGCCTCTGCTAGGCATGATGCTCAGGCTGTTCCTCTTGGGATCAATGCTGGTGGCTCTCTGGGCACTTGGTTTTCCAGCCCCTGAAAGCTCAGCCAGATCCTGGGCTTGCAGAGTCCTGGGAAACTGAACTACACAACTTTAATGAAACAGTGATGGTAAATAGGAAAAATGACTAAATCTATACAAATCTACAGGAAAATTGATCCCAGGTTCCTGCCCCCTCTCCCCCAATAACTCTCCCATCCCCACCGAGGCTGCAGGGCAGCCCTGGGAAAGTCCAGGCTGGAATCCTGGGGTCAGGAGCAGTTGGGAGCTGGAGGCAGAACACAGAGATTCAGGGTGGGATGGATCAGGAGCAGAGGCAGAGGAAGGGATGGAATCCTCCCAGGATGCTGAAGCAAAGAGGGAGAGGGGGAGAAGGGGAAGCAGGAAGGGGTTTGAGCCTGGTGATCCCTCCAATTTATCCTGAGGATGAGGTGGATGGGATGGAATCCTCTGTTTGGTCAATTTTGGTCATTTCTCTTGTCCCTTCCTCCCTCAGGGAGGGTTTCAGGTGTGACCTCTTGACTCCTTTTCTCCTTCTGGAGGGCAAAATGTTCCTCAGAGCCGAGCAGTGCTTTGGTTCTGCAGCCCATTCTCCAGCAGTAACTATAACCATGGAGTGGGATCAGTCCCAGAAGCTGCCATGAGAACCTTGCTGTTCATTTCAGCTGTGCAGCTCCTTCTGAGAGACTGAGCTGAAAGCAAAATTACAGACAGAAAATCCCCCTTATCCTCACCCAAACCAGGTAACCAAAATTCCCTTTATCCAGACCTTCCTTCAGACCATTTGCCCTGGGGCAGCTGGGGCTCTGCCCTGGGCTGCAGGTGAGCACTGCACCTGGGATGCTCTCCAGCCCTGGGGGTTGGATTAATCCCCCTCCTCCTCATTCTTCATCAATTTCTTTCCCCAGGGTGGTCCCTCATTAGCATCCTCCTGCTGCCCTCCCACTGCTCTCCCTGCTCACACCATCCCAAGGCTGGGGTAGGACTTAGATGAATCATTTATCTCCAGGAGCAATTATTGTTAAAAACAAGTAATTAATGCTGTGGCTATCAGCTTGCTCTGAACGTGGGACACAAAGTGTGAGGCAGGAACACTGCAGAAGATGGATCTTTGATGGAGGTTGGAGATGGGGAAGAAATTGTTTGGGGTGAGGGTGCTGAGCCCCAGGTTGCCCCCAGAAGCTGTGGCTGCCCCATCCCTGGCAGTGCTGAAGGTTGGATGGGGCTTGGAGCCCCCTGGGCTGGGGGAGGTGTCCCTAACCATGGCAGGGGGGACACTGGATCATCATTAATGTCCCTTCCTTTCCAAAATAATCTGGGATTCTGTGCTTCTGTGATCACTCAGCAGCTGAGCAGCTGGGGAGGGACTTGGGACAAGGGCCTGGAGGGATGGGATGAGGGGGAATGGCTTGGAACTGGGAGAGGGGAGATTGAGATGAGATTTTAGGAAGAAATTGTTTGGGGTGAGGGTGCTGAGCCCCAGGTTTCCCAGAGAAGCTGTGGCTGCCCCATCCCTGGCAGTGCTGAAGGTTGGATGGGGCTTGGAGCCCCCTGGGCTGGGGGAGGTGTCCCTGACCATGGCAGGGGGGGCACTGGGGGGGATTTAAGGTCCCTTCCAACCCAAACCAGGCTGGGATGCCACAGCCAGAGGTTCTGCTCTCCCTTTTCAGCCAGTATCTTTGTGTCTGCTCAGACTGGGGAAGTTTTATGATGTTGAGACATCTTCTATCTGCATTTGCAGTGTTCCAGCCCAGGTAAAAACAGGTAATGGGTCAGCACCCAAATCAAAAGCTGTCTTTGGGTTTTTTTCAGCAATGGGGTATGAAACGTGCCACTGGATTTCCTCATTCCCAACAGGAGAAGCTGCCATGGAACGAGCACGGGGCACATTAAATCCATGTTAGCAAAAGAGAAAAGGGGAAGCCTGGGATACACCCCAATGAATGCTTACAAAAAGCACTCAGTGTTTTAAACTTCCTAAACTGAGCAGAAAATTATGTGACCCCAATAGAAAACCAGTGACTCAGTGCATGGGCACATTCTTGGGGCCAGGTTCACACAGGTGGGGAGTGGGGGGCTTCATCATATCCAGGTCTGGGTGAGCTGAAGCCCCTGGAGCAAAGGTTGGTGTCAGATCCACGGGGGAGAAACCCATCTCCCAGTCTTGTTCTCTCACCCAGTCCTTGGAGAGGAGCAGGATGGATTTTGGTGCTGCTGAGAGCACAAATTCCCTGTGAGCATCCCCTGCGTGCAGGCAGGGAGGTTCTGCTGCTGGCAGGGAGGTTCTGCTGCTGACAGGGAGGTTCTGCTGCTGGCAGGGAGGTTCTGCTGCTGGCAGGGAGGTTCTGCTGCTCACAGGGAGGTTCTGCTGCTGGCAGGGAGGTTCTACTCCTGGCAGGGAGGTTCTGCTGCTGGCAGGGAGGTTCTGCTGCTGGCAGGGAGGTTCTGCTGCTGGCAGGGAGGTTCTGCTGCTCACAGGGAGGTTCTGCTGCTGGCAGGGAGGTTCTGCTGCTGGGAGGGAGGTTCTGCTGCTCACAAGGAGGTTCTGCTGCTCACAGGGAGGTTCTGCTGCTCACAGGGAGGTTCTGCTGCTGGGAGGGAGGTTCTACTCCTGGCAGGGAGGTTCTGCTGCTGGCAGGGAGGTTCTGCTGCTGGCAGGGAGGTTCTGCTGCTGGCAGGGAGGTTCTGCTGCTGGGAGGGAGGTTCTGCTGCTCACAGGGAGGTTCTGCTGCTCACAGGGAGGTTCTGCTGCTGGCAGGGAGGTTCTGCTGCTGGGAGGGAGGTTCTACTCCTGGCAGGGAGGTTCTGCTGCTCACAGGGAGGTTCTGCTGCTGACAGGGAGGTTCTGCTGCTCACAGGGAGGTTCTGCTGCTCACAGGGAGGTTCTGCTGCAGGCAGCTGGGCCTGGGGCTCATCCAAGCTGAAGAAGTTTCATCTCCTCTCCGTGCCCAGCCCACCCCCAGCCCCATCCCCAGCACCCGCTGGCCTCTCCCTGCAGCCCCCTCTGGGAGCATCCCCACCTCAGAGCCCCTGGCAGGGACCTGGAGGGTGGGGATTGCAGTTCTGAGAGTGGCAGGGAAGCTTTTTGAGTGACTTCTTCAAAGGCAGAGTGGTGGAGGCTGGGGTCACTGCGAGGCCATTCCCTGTCACTTCTCCATCAGCTCTTCCCCCAAACCCCCCGAGCTCTTTTCAAAGGGATTTAAATGAATCACCTCTACTCCACAGACAAACTTTTCTCCCCCTCCTTCTCCTTTGAAGATACTCGCAACACGTTGGACTTATCAAGACTAATTTTAGAGAGGGGAAAAAAAAAAAAAAAAAAGACAACAGAAAAAAAAATATGCAAACTACAGACTCAGGCCCCTGAAGACTAAAGCTCTGTCTAAGAGCTCTTCTAAGGCGTGCAGATGTGACGGGGCTGCCTTATCTGGGAGTCAGTGCTGGAGTAGAGAGCCACGTAACCAGGGACTATTTCCCATCTGCTGCATAAATCTAAAGTTACTTCAGGCAGAATGAGGAATCAGAAGATACTTCAAAGGCATTTGAGCTCTGTATCTGTGTCAAACCGCAGCTCTAAGCACTCCGTGTTGCCCTCCTATTAAAGATGAACTTTTGTACTCGGTTAGATGTCTTAAAAAGCATAAAACATCAGTTCAGTTGCTTTTCAAGTACTCCCACCCCCACCCCCTGCTCAGCTCCTTTGCAAAACCAGAGCCTGGTAGGATATTTGTGAGCAAACAGCCCTGGTTCTGCTGCAGAGGTGGCACCCCCAGCACAGGAGGGTTGGCTGGGAGCTCCTGCCCTTCCCCAGCCTTGCTCAGCACCAAGAGGAGAGGTCACCTCTCTCTTGTGGTACCTGCCATGTCCCCAGCATCCCTTCCTTCCCACTCCCAGCCCTTCATCCCTGCAGCCATCACATCCCTCTCAGTTCCATCACACCCCAGAGCTGCTCAGCCTCTCCTCCTGGAGCTCTTTGACAGGAAGCTGAAGAGGAGCCAGCAGTGTGCCCAGGTGGCCAAGAAGGCCAATGGCATCCTGGGCTGGCTCAGGAACAGCATGGCCAGCAGGTCCAGGGAAGGGATTCTGCCCCTGTGCTCAGCCCTGGGGAGGCCACAGCTTGAGTCCTGTGTCCAGTTCTGGGCCCCTCAGCTCAGGAAGGAGATTGAGGTGCTGGAGCAGGTCCAGAGAAGAGCAAGGAGGCTGGGAAGGGATCCAGCACAAGTCCTGTGAGGAAGGGCTGAGGGAGCTGGGGGTGTTGAGGCTGGAGAAGAGGAGGCTCAGGGGAGACCTCATCACTCTCTCCAACTCCCTGAAAGGAGGTTGGAGCCAGGGGGGGGTTGGGCTCTTTTCCCAGGCAACTCTCAGCAAGACAAGAGGCCATGGGATTAAGAATTTCTTCCCAATATCCAACCTAAAGCTCCCCTGGCAGAGCTGGATTTAGGTTTAGGTTGGATCTTAGGAAGGAATTCTTTGCAGAGAGGGTTGGGGTTGAGGATCCCAGAGCTCCTTTCCCACCCAAATGGTTCTGGGATTCTGTGAGAGGACAGGGGAAATGGGTTAAAACTTGGAGAGGGGAGATTGAGGTTGGAGATGGGGAAGAAATTCTTGAATTTGAGGGTGGGGAGAGACTGGAACAGGTTGAGAGAGTTGGGGGTGTTGAGGCTGGAGAAGAGGAGGCTCAGAGGAGACCTCATCACTCTCTCCAGCTCCCTGAAAGGAGGTTGGAGCCAGGGGGGGGTTGGGCTCTGCTCCCAGGCAACTCTCAGCAAGACAAGAGGGCACAAGAGGTCTCAAGTTGTGCCAGGGGAGGTTTAGGTTGGACATGAGAAAGGATTTCTTTCTGGAGAGGGTGCTCAGCCATTGGAATGGGCTGCCCAGGGAAGGGGTGGATTCTCCATCCCTGGAGATATTTCCAAAGAGCCTGGATGTGGCACTCAGTGCCATGGGCTGGGAACCACGGGGGGAGTGGAGCAAGGGTTGGACTTGATGAGCTCTGAGGTCCCTTCCAACCCAGCCCATTCTAGGATTCTAGGATTCTTCTGCCTCACCCATCACCCCATCTCTCTCCTTTGGCCCTCTTTCTTAGTTGTAAGACATTTTTTTTGGGGTGCAAAAAATGAGCTGCCCGTGCTCTTCACCTCAAATGAGCTGCACCCAACTTTCTGTGTTGTTCCCAATATTTTCCTTCATAAATTTGCTTTTCTCTTGGCTGCTGGGTGTAGTTTCGAGGCACTATCAGGGAGCTGCATGTGGCTGCAAGATCCTTTTTGTGTTAATATTGGTAATTTGGAGCCCCTCAATGTGTTCAGCTTGGGTTGCTTTTCTACCTGAATTATTTTAATCCTTTGACACAGCCCCAGGGTGCCTTGTTGTCTCCCAACCCACCATCATTTTGGACCTTTTTTTGCAGCTTTCAGAGCTGCACGTTCTGACTAGGTTTGCATTGCTGGTTTTCTGGGTGCCACAAACACACAACAAACCCAGGACTCTGCCTGAGCTCCTGGGCCTTTGGTGATAAGCTTTCCCACCAGGAAATCTGGGCATTTATTCCTGGCTTTTTTTTTTTTTCTTCTCCTGGAAGCTGTCAGAGGACTGAACCATGGCACCTCAGCATCTCTAAGAGCCTGAAGGACATCAAGCATCACTTTTTGAGACCCAAGTCCATGATGTCAACCCTCTGGTCCTTCTCCATGTCCTTCTTGACCTCTGCAAAGATCTCTCTGGGGTCTGGGAGATCTGATTTCCCTTTACAGAAAATCTCAGGGCACTTCCTTAAGAAATGATATTTATCTGGGTGCCTGTTGGGTCAGTTCCTCCCTGTAGTTTCTCTCAGTTTTTTGTTGTAACCCTCAGACCAGCTGCCCCTGTGCTCTCCACATGGCCCCAGAGAGTTTTCCACAGATTGGGTCACATCTGTCACCTTCCAAACCAATTTGAGGTTCCAGGTTGGACCTTGAAGATGATTTGGATCTTCCAGAGGAGTCCTGTAGAGCCACCTGGAGATTTGGTGCTGGCTTTGCCCAACACTTCCTCCAGCCCTTCCCTTTGAGGCAACTTCTCAGGTTTATCCCCTGGTGTGGAAACCTCCTTGATGTGCAAAAAAAAAAATGCTGCCAAAATGGAATTTTATTTTTCATGGATTCTCTTCCCATCCCCTTTTTATCCACTATCACCAAGGGGAGCTGACAGCCTCCTGGTGACCTGGCCTCATAAAGTGGGAGAAAAAGCTGCATTCTGAGCTTTGAAGCTCCTAGCAAGTCACTCTGAAAAATATTTAATCTGATTCATTAAGGTTTTCCACTGAATTTGCTGGAATCTGGGCACGTTTTTGTTTTTCTGCCTTTGGACACGAGTTTCTTTTTGTTCCTGAGCCACTGTTTCACTTTGCAATTTAACCTTTTGAAACCCATCAGTGATGCTGGAGGGGGCTCAAAAGAACATTTCCCCAGCCTCCTACACAGCTGGTGGCACTGCAGAGGTTTTCCAGGTTTTCCCACTACCCACCCTTTTAGGGTTTTCATGACTTTTTTGCCAAGTCATCAAGCAGTGCCCTAAAATCCTGCTTTATCAGCCTGGAAGACAGCAGAGGCAGTTACAGACTACCAAGCACAACCAAACCCCCCAAAAATAGATTTCCCTCATTTGAGAGCCTTTTCCATTAATTTGTTTCACTCCAGGCAAATTATCTGTGCCTCTCCAATCAGGCTTAGTGAAGATCTGAGTCACAAACAATTGGTCTCAAACCTTGGAGATCAAGGGGAGCTGATATCTCTTTTTTTTTTTTTTTTTTTTTTTTTTTTGGCTCTAATCTAATTTAATTCCCAAGAGGCTGTGGCTAATGCAGGCACACAAAGCAGAGGCAGGGATGTCCACGGGCTCTTCAGATCTTGCTCACATCATTCTCTCCACCCATGGCAGCTGCCAGGGGTGCTGGGAGGATTTGGGGGAGTGGAGGAGCAGGGAAACCTTGGCCTGACGCAGCCAGGGTCAAGAGGGGAGGGTGGAGACCTTTGAAATATGGAAAGGGATTAAATCCCCTTCCAGTGACAGTTCTGGTGGGGGCAGAAAAAATCTGCATAAACTGCCTGGCACCACGGCAACGTAGGAAATGAAGAGATTCAGAAAGACACAAAGGGGAAGGGGTTCCCAAGAAGAGGACAAAGGGGTTGGGATTGACACTGGGGCAGAGCAGCAGAGAGCCTGGGGCTGGAAAGGCAGGGCTGCATCCCCAAAATATCAGCATCCCCCAGACAGGCTGGAAAAGATGGTCCCATCAGCATCTGCCAGGTCCTGCTCACCACCTGCAGGGCCAGAAAGCATTTTTCTCCTTTGTTTTTGTGTTTTCTTGTTTGTTTGGGGTTTTTTTCTCCTTCATAACTCAGCCTCTTGCTTCTCTTCCCTGCAGGAGCACTGAAACAGCTGGAATGCTGCACAAGAGAGAGCAGCCAGGCCTGACACATCTGTCACCACAACTGGGGGCAGAAAGGAAGATTCCTCAGCCAGAGAGGCAGAGACACTGCTGATATTCCCCCCAGATGATACCTTTTGCCCAGGATTCTCCCAGGATTAGCTGGAATTTTCCCCAGACAGCTTGCCTGCTGTCAGTTACCTGTCTGGCACTGCAAACCCATTCTGCCTTTGCCTTCATGTTTCACAAACCTTGGGAATGGGCAGGGAATGTGTGAGGATTGGTGATGAGGATGACAGGGAAGTGATGGCTTTAATTCACTTTGGTCCTTGAGCATCTGCTCCAGGTACGTTTTGTTTCTCCTGGAAGAATGAACTGACAGCCCAGAAACCCCCCCTGACCTGGGCTGCATCCCAGGAGTGTGAGCAGCAGGGCCAGGGAGGGGATTGTCCCCCTCTGCTCCACTCTGGGAGATCCCCTGGGGTAAAGCTGGGTCCAGTTCTGGGGTCCCCATCAGCAGAAGGAGACGGAGCTGTTGGAGCCAGTGCAGAGGAGGCCCTGGAGCTGCTGGGAGGGCTGGAGCAGCTCTGCTCTGGAGCCAGGCTGAGAGAGTTGGGGGTGTTGAGGCTGGAGAAGAGAAGGATCCCATGGGGAGACCTTAGAGCACCTTCCAGTGCCTGAAGGGGCTCCAGGAAAGCTGGGGAGGGACTTGGGACAAGGCCCTGGAGGGATGGGATGAGGGGGAATGGCTTGGAACTGGGAGAGAGAGGGGACATTGAGGTTGGATTTTAGGAAGAAATTGTTTGGGGTGAGGGTGCTGAGCCCCAGGTTTCCCAGAGAAGCTGTGGCTGCCCCATCCCTGGCAGTGCTGAAGGTTGGATGGGGCTTGGAGCACCCTGGGCTGGGGGAGGGGTCCCTGACCATGGAACAGGGGTTGGGACTGGGTGAGCTTGAAGGTCCCTCCAACCCAAACCAGTCTGGGGTTTGGTGACTCAGTGCATGGACATGTTCTTGGGGCCAGGTTCAAACAGATCTGGGAGAGCTGAAGCCCCTGGAGCAAAGGTTGGTTTCAGGTCCACTCAGGGGAGAAACCCATCTCCCAATCTTGTTCTCTCACCCAGTCCTTGGAGAGGAGCAGGATGGATTTTGGTGCTGCTGAGAGCACAAATTCCCTGTGAGCATCCCCTGCGTGCAGGCAGGGAGGTTCTGTTGAGGGTTGGATGGGGCTTGGAGCACCCTGGGCTGGGGGAGGTGTCCCTGACCATGGATCAGGGTTGGAATTGGATGAATTTTAAGGTTTCTGCAGCCCAAACCATTCTGTGATCCTAAGACCCTCTGTTTAGCCCACTGAGAGCTCCCACAAGAGGCCAGGAGCCCTGGAGTGCCCAGGACCTGTGTGAGTCCTGTTTGATTACCAGCAGATGGAGGATGCACACCAGAGAGAGATCATTAATTAATTGTGACTTTCCCAGCATCCAGACTTTGGTTTCTATTGATCTCAGTTTTATCTGGAGTAATAGAGACAATTAGGAGTGAACACAGCAGCAGAAGTTAATTACCAGTGGAATGGAAACTGTGCCTTTCAATTTATTAAACTTTTATCACAAAGCAGCCGTGCTGCAGAGGTGCTGGGAGAGGCAATGGCCCTGCCCAGCAGGGCACTCCCCACTCCTGACAATCAATAATAAATGATAAACTCCTCCTCCTCCTGAGCAGGGCCAAGGTTCCTCTGCCAAACTCCAGGAACTGAGTCCTGGGAAGAGAAATTTTGGGAGCCCAGCCCTGCCTGGACCCCTGGGCTCTGGGAGGCAGGAGGAGGTGAGGTTCCAGTGGGCATTCCCCTTCTGCCCCTCTTTGCTTCAGCATCCTGGGAGGATTCCATCCCTTCTCATGGCAGCTTCTGGGACTGAGCCCACTCCATGGTTATAGTTACTGCTGGAGAATGGGCTGCAGAACCAAAGCACTGCTCGGCTCTGAGGAACATTTTGCCCTCCAGAAGGAGAAAAGGAGTCAAGAGGTCACACCTGAAACCCTCCCTGAGGGAGGAAGGGACAAGAGAAATGACCAAAATTGACCAAACAGAGGATTCCATCCCATCCACCTCATCCTCAGGAGAAATTGGAGGGATCACCAGGGTCAAACCCCTTCCTGCTTCCCCTTCTTCCCCTCTCCCTCTTTGCTTCAGCATCCTGGGAGGATTCCATCCCTTCCTCTTCTGACATTATTAATAAGGGAAAAGCTTAGGAGATTCTTATGCTCATGCCATTTCACCACTCCCTCCAAGACTAGGAATATCAAATGAGATTCTATAGGACCTCTTATTCAGGCTAATATTTAATGTAAAAACTATTACATTTATTTATATTGAGTCATAAAATAGTTTGGGAAGACTTGCAGAATAAGAGTGGAGCATCCCTGCTTGGAGAAACCTGAACACAAATAATACATATTTGTACCTGAGCTGATAAAGGCAGAGGATGTGATGGAATCTGATCAGGATGCTCCTGATCCATCCCATCTCTGTGTTCTGCCTCCAGCTCCCAACTGCTCCTGACCCCAGGATTCCAGCCTGGACTTTCCCAGGGCTGCCCTGCAGCCTCGGTGGGGATGGGAGAGTTATTGGGGGAGAGGGGGCAGGAACCTGGGATCAATTTGTATAGATTTAATATTTTTTCTCCTTTTCATCATTACTGTTTCATTAAAGCTGTGTAGTTTACTTTCCAACCCATAAGTCCCTTATTCTCCTTTCTCTATCAGGGCAGGGGATTAACAGGGAGTATCTGTCATTCAATTAATTGCCATTCCAGCATTAAACTGGGACAGATCTCTTTACCCCCTTTTCTTTTTCCAGACCACAAAATGCCCCACAGCCCCAAGCAGTGGCTCTCCAGCAGCCCATTCTCCAGCAGGAGCCATAAACATGGAATATTACCAGTCCTGGAAGCTGCCACTGATCATTCCAGCAAGTGCAGCTCCTCGGAAGAGACTCCCAGCTCTGCCCAATAAATCTGTGTGATCACACCCAAAGTTTTTTTTCTCTTTGCTTTGCCCTGGTGGGATCCAACAGGAACCTCCACAGTTCCAACCTTGGGAATGTGACACTGGCAGTTCATTCCAGCAAGGGCAGCTGCTTGGAAGAGACTGAAAGTAAAATTACAAGACAGAAAATCAGTTTTATCTTGGCCCAAAGCAGGAGAAGGGTCCTGGCTGGATGCTCCAGGCTCAGCCTGGCTGCTGTGTCCCTCCTGCCCTTCCTGGGCCATCTGGGACATCACCCCCGATCTGGCAGAGGGGTTGGGGATTGTCTCCTTTCCACGTCACTCAGCACACCCCCTGCCCACCCACGAGCTCTGCATTTCATCTGATTTCAGCCTGATTACTTCCCCTCCACTTGAGAGAATTAATTAATCTCTGGCCCAGCTCCGGGTTTGTTTTTTTCCCCCGTCGCTAAAAGGAGGAAGGGAAGGGCAGGGTACCTGTCATTAATCATCATTAAATTAGTGGCTCCAGGAAAGCCAGCACTTTGTGCAGCTCTGCCAGGCTGGGCAGGGGCACCTGGAGCTCTGCAGAGTTCATGCAGCAAGAAACTGAGGTCTGAGAGAGGAGTCACCTACGTGGGGATGCTGAGAAGGGGACCACAGGATGGTTTGGGTTAGACCTTAAAGTTCATCCAATTCCAACCCTTTTCCATGGGCAGGGACACCTCCCCCAGCCCAGGGTGCTCCAAGCCCCATCCAACCTTCAGCACTGCCAGGGATGGGGCAGCCACAGCTTCTCTGGGAAACCTGGGGCTCAGCACCCTCACCCCAAACAATTTCTTCCTAAAATCCAACCTCAATCTCCCCTCTCTCTCCCAGTTCCAAGCCATTCCCCCTCATCCCATCCCTCCAGGCCCTTGTCCCAAGTCCCTCCCCAGCTGTTCAGCTGCTGAGTGATCACAGAATCCCAGAATCCCAGATTATTTTGGAAAGGAAGGGACATTAATGATGATCCAGTGCCACCCCTGCCATGGTCAGGGACACCTCCCACCAGCCCAGGGTGCTCCAAGCCCCATCCAACCTTCAGCACTGCCAGGGATGGGGCAGCCACAGCTTCTCTGGGAAACCTGGGCCAGGGGCTCAGCACCCTCACCCCAAACAATTTCTTCCCCATCTCCAACCTCAATCTCCCTTCTCCAAGTTTTAACCCAGTTCCCTTCTCCTCTCCCTACCCCCCCATGTCCAAAGCCCTCCCCCAGCTTTCTTGGAGCCCCTTCAGATATTGGGAGGTTGCTCTGAGCTCACCTGGAGCCTCCTCTTCTCCAGGCTGAACAACCCCAAGCCCTCAGCCTGGCTTCCCAGGGAACTGCTCAGCCCTCTGGTCTGATCTGGGGTAGAAAAGCAGGACTTGCACTTCAGGAAACCGAGCTTGTCCTGTGGAATATGAACCTGCTGCCCTTCCCATGCAGAGATGGATGTTCAGGCAAAGAGCTCTGTGTCTGCAGTGGCTTCTGTAGCCCAGGTAAGAGCCCCCCACCAAGCCCAGAGGAGGGGACACAGCCACGTCCCCCATGTCCCCACATGGCATCCCCAGGAGAGGCTGGGAGGTGTGTGCTCCATCCCCTCCTCCAGAGCCCCCCCAGCCCTGCTTGTCCCTCAGCATCCCCTGGGGAATGTCCCATGGGTGCTGCAGGGTCCTGGGGGGTCCAGAAGGAGGGCAAATCCCACCTCCTGCTGCTCCCTCCTGCAGGGTCCTCATCGAAATGCAGAGTGAGCTCCTCTGGCTGGCTGGCAGCAAGCAGTTGTCAGACCCTTCTCCAATCCCAGGTATAACAAACCCTCCCCAGTCCCCATCCCTGTGTCTGCCCCGTGAGCCAGCTGGAGGCACTTTGCATGCAGATTATTTGTCTGGCCTCAGCCTGATCCAAACCCCATCCCCTCAGCCTGATCACCTCCTCCTTCCAGGCTCTGGGTTTAGGACCCTGGAGGGAGAATTTGCCCTTGACAGGGCTCACCCCACAAGGGACCATTTGGGATCAGGTGCAGAGCAGAGCCACAGGGCTCAGGGAGTGAGTGCTGCAGATTTATTGGGAGGAACTGGGGGGGGGTGAAGATGTTGAGAGCAGCTCTGCAGCATTTAAGGTGCTGGTAGGTGAAAAAAATCACCATATGGCTGCAACCTCCCCTACCTGCCCTGGGCTGCATCCCAGCAGTGTGAGCTGCAGGGACAAGGAGGGAATTGTCCCCTTCTGCTCTGCTCTGGGGTAAAGCTGGGTCCAGTTTTGGGGTTCCCATCAGCAGAAGGACAGGTAAAGAGGTTGAGAGCAGCTCTGCAGCATTTAAGGTGCTGGTAGGTGAAAAAAATCACCATATGGCTGCAACCTCCCCTACCTGTCCTGGGCTGCATCCCAGCAGTGTGAGCAGTAGGGACAAGGAGGGGATTGTCCCCTTCTGCTCTGCTCTGGGGTAAAGCTGGGTCCAGTTTTGGGGTCCCCATCAGCAGAAGGACAGGTAAAGAGGTTGAGAGCAGCTCTGCAGCATTTAAGGTGCTGGTAGGTGAAAAAAATCACCAAATGGCTGCAACCTCCCCTACCTGCCCTGGGCTGCATCCCAGCAGTGTGAGCAGCAGGGTCAGGGAGGGGATTGTCCCCCTCTGCTCTGCTCTGGGGTAAAACTGGGTCCAGTTTTGGGGTCCCCAGCAGCAGAAGGACACGGAGCTGTTGGAGCCAGTGCAGAGGAGGCCCTGGAGCTGCTGGGAGGGCTGGAGCAGCTCTGCTCTGGAGCCAGAGGGAGCACAGCAGGAGCAAAGGGGTTGGGATGTGCCCAGGAAGGGTAATGAGTTCCTGAGCTAATGAAAACACCTGAAATGTGTGCTGAGGGTTCCAGCACTGCTGCCTTCTGCCTGCCAGGACACCCAGAACCAACATTCAAACCTTTTTTCTTCTGCCAAGGAGCTCAAGCCCCATCCAGAGGGACCAGGAGGCATCCAGGCTGCTTGGGGCTTTGTGGTGTCCCCATCCCTGGAGGGATTTTTAAAAAAAAAAAAAACCTGTAGATGTGGTGCTGAGAGACATGGTTTAGTGGTGTCCTTGGCAGTGCTGGGTTGGACTGGGGGATCTTAAATGTCCAAGCAGGACAGTGCTATAATTCCTTGACCTCCAGCCTGCCACCTGCCTTGAAATCCCTCTGCAGTGTCACTGCCTCCTGGCTGGGATGTCCCCCAGCAAAGCCCCTAAACTGGAGCTCAGCAGAGGCAATCAGCACCTCCCAGGCAGCAATCAGACCCTCTCTAAATGGGGCAGATGTGAGCAGGGAGCTTGCAGCTCGGGATCGATCCATCAGCCAAGGTCACCGGGAGGGAAGCTGAATTCCTGGAGAAGCCCCTGTGGAAAGGGAGTTGTGATGGAAATGAGTCTGCAGCCAGCTCAGGCTTCCAGCTGCCACTGACCCACTTAGCACTGCCACCTCCTGCAGGAAACTTCCACTCCATTTTCAGGGCATTGTGACAGGGAAAGCTGCCCATGGCAGGGAGAGCAGAGAGATCATAGAATTGGCTGGGTTGGAAGGGACCTCAGAGCTCATCAAGTCCAAGCCTTGCTCCACTCCCCCCGTGGTTCCCAGCCCATGGCACTGAGTGCCACATCCAGGCTCTTTTGAAATATCTCCAGGGATGGAGAATCCACCCCTTCCCTGGGCAGCCCATTCCAATGCCTGATCACCCTCTCCAGAAAGAAATTCTTTCTAATGTCCAACCTAAACCTCCCCTGGCACAACTTGAGACCTCTTGTGCCCTCTTGTCTTGCTGAGAGTTGCCTGGGAAAAGAGCCCAACCCCCCCCTGGCTCCAACCTCCTTTCAGGGAGTTGGAGAGAGTGATGAGGTCTCCCCTGAGCCTCCTCTTCTCCAGCCTCAACACCCCCAGCTCCCTCAGCCCTTCCTCACAGGAATTCTGCTGGATCCCTTCACCAGCCCAGTTGCCTCCTTTGGACCCACTCCAGCACCTCAATCTCCTTCCTGAGCTGAGGGGCCCAGAACTGGACACAGGACTCAAGCTGTGGCCTCCCCAGGGCTGAGCACAGGGGCAGAATCCCTTCCCTGGACCTGCTGGCCACGCTGTTCCTGAGCCAGCCCAGGATGCCATTGGCCTTCTTGGCCACCTGGGCACACTGCTGGCTCATGGTCACCTTCCTGGCAATCCAGACTCCCAGCTCCCTTTCTGCCACTCTGTGCCCAGCCTGAGCTCCCCATGGGGTTGTTGTGGCCAAAGTGCAGGAATGTTGAACCTCATCCCGTTGGATCCTGCAGCCCTCAAGGACTGGGGGTTCAGGAAGGGTCTGTGAGTGTCACCTGGCTTGCCTGGCACCACAAGCTGGGCACCAAGGAGGTGAAGGAGCTGCCTCATCCTGAAAGGAGAGGGATGTGCAGGGTACAATCTGGAGTCAGGCTGTCCCTGGATGTGCAGCAGGGCCACAGGAGGTGCCCTGCATGGTGTGGGTGCTCATCACAGGGGTCAGGTTTGCTCCCTGCCCCAGAAGTCCTCTTTGGGACTGGGTTTGGTGTCCCCTGGGGTTCTGCAGAGCACCCACATCCTCTGCCTACTCCAACCTACACCCTGCCTCTGCCATGGGCACATCTCATGTCACCCCAGGGTCACCTTTGCTGTCCTTGTCCCTTTTCCATGCCAGTCCCCGTGCTGGGGGGTAAAGCTGGGTCCAGTTCTGGGGTCCCCATCAGCAGAAGGACACGGAGCTGTTGGAGCCAGTGCAGAGGAGGCCCTGGAGCTGCTGGGAGGGCTGGAGCAGCTCTGCTCTGGAGCCAGGCTGAGAGAGTTGGGGGTGTTGAGGCTGGAGAAGAGAAGGATCCCATGGGGAGACCTTAGAGCACCTTCCAGTGCCTGAAGGGGCTCCAGGAAAGCTGGGGAGGGACTTGGGACAAGGGCCTGGAGGGATGGGATGAGGGGGAATGGCTTGGAACTGGGAGAGAGAGGGGACATTGAGGTTGGATTTTAGGAAGGAATTGTTTGGGGTGAGGGTGCTGAGCCCCAGGTTTCCCAGAGAAGCTGTGGCTGCCCCATCCCTGGCAGTGCTGAAGGTTGGATGGGGCTTGGAGCACCCTGGGCTGGGGGAGGGGTCCCTGACCATGGCAGTGCTGGGTCTAGTTCTGGGGTCCCCATCAGCAGAAGGACACGGAGCTGTTGGAGCCAGTGCAGAGGAGGCCCTGGAGCTGCTGGGAGGGCTGGAGCAGCTCTGCAGAGCAGCAAAGGGGTTGGGACGGGTGCCGTGGCAGCAGGGACAAGGTCAGGGCCCCAGCACCCTCACCCCATCCATCATCTGAGCACCCAGCGCTTCTCCTCCAGCCTCAGGGTGCCAGGCTGTTTGCTCCCTGGGGAGGGACCTTGGTGGCCTCACCGAGCTGTCCCTGAGGCTGCATCGGTCTGAGGCGGCCTGAGGACACGGGGATGGCCGGGGGGGGATCGCTCCTGCCTTTAACTTCTGGGAAGGAGGAGGAGGAGCGGTGATGGGCAGGGGACATCGGGCATGGCTGAAGCAGCAGTGCCATCTCGTGGTGTGTCACCTCCCTGCCGGTGTCCCCCGGACTGCCACATCCCGGGGACTCCCGAAATAAGAGTCTGTCACTTTTTTTTTAATCTTTTTTTTGCTGCCAGATGAGGTCTGCAGAAGCCCCCGGGTGCGATGTCCATCCCTGACTGCCTTAGTTTGGAGGAGGAAGAGGAGGAGGAGGAAGAGGAGGAGGAGGAGGAGTGGGAGGAGGAAAAGGAAAAAGAAAAGGAAAAGGAAAAGGAGGAGGAGGAGAAGGAGAAGGAGGTGGAGGAGGAGGAAAAGGAAAAGGAAAAGGAAAAGGAAAAGGAAAAGGAGAAGGAGAAGGAAAAGGAAAAGGAAAAGGAAAAGGAAAAGGAGGAAGAGGAGGAGGAGGAGGAAGAAAAGGAAAAGGAAAAGGAAAAGGAAAAGGAAAAGGAAAAGGAAAAGGAAAAGGAAAAGGAAAAGGAAAAGGAGGAGGAGAAGGAGGTGGAGGAGAAAAAGGAAAAGGAAAAGGAAAAGGAAAAGGAAAAGGAAAAGGAAAAGGAAAAGGAAAAGGAAAAGGAAAAGGAAAAGGAAAAGGAAAAGGAAAAGGAGGAAGAGGAGGAGGAGGAAGAAAAGGAAAAGGAAAAGGAAGAGGAAGAGGAAGAGGAAGAGGAAGAGGAAGAGGAAGAGGAAGAGGAAGAGGAAGAGGAAGAGGAAGAGGAAGAGGAAGAGGAAGAGGAAGAGGAAGAGGAAGAGGAAGAGGAGATGCTCAGAGGGAAGAGGAAGGCAAGCAAAGTTCTCAGAGGTCTCAAGACCCTGGAGGAGGTGCTGCCTGGACCAAACCCAACTTCCAGGGGATGCTGGGACCCTGTAGGCAGCCTCCCCATAATTCAGATTTTAAAGGGGCTTCAGGGGACCACAAAGGAGCAGGAGGACACAGCCATCAGTCACTCCTGGGTGCAGGGATGGGGTGGCCTCCTTTGGGCTGTGTGTTAGAAAAGGGCAATAGGGCAGAAACACAATTTCTGTCCAGGAGCAGTGCTGTGTGGGAGGCAGGGCCCCTCAAACCCACCTGTCATCTGTTCCTGACGTGCTCACAGTCAAAGCCTCCTCTTAGCAATCCTGAAAACTCTGTGAGGAGCTGGACTGTTGGGTGATGGGGTGCAGGGCACACAGACTGGAGTATTTCTTTCTATATATCCATAATATTTTTCCTTTATCAGAAAGTGCCATGTTTCCATTTTGGTTTTGTGTTGGTTTTTTTTTTTTTCCCTGCCTCTCTTTTGTAAGCTCAGTGGTACCCATGGGAAGGCTCCATCGGGCAGCTCTGAGCTCCTGCAGCTCCGTGCTGATGCTGTGGAAGTGAGGAGGACCCAGACCCACTCCTGCACCCAGCTCAGGGGGCTCATCTTGGGTTTCAGGGCTTGGCTGTCCCCATCCATCCCTGGCAGTCCCTGTCGGGGTGGACACTGTGCTGTTCAGTGCCTCCCCCCAGCCCCCAGCTCATCTTCTCCCCCCACTGCTCCCATTCTCCTGGCTGCTAATTTCTGCTGAGAAAATCAAATTGCTTTTTCTTCTGGGCATCTGATTTATTACAGGGAGAGATTTTGATTAAAAATGGGTATTATATTGCATATATTCGAGGAATTAAAGAGCAGCTTGGTGACAGATCTCCGAAGGTGATTGTTAGTGGAGAGGCAAACTTCTGTCTTGGCAAGGGTCTCTGTGCTGACTTTTGCTTTCCCACCAGTAATTCCCTTTTCCAGCTGTTTTGGAAGCCATGCAACAGCATCCTTGGGACTCCTGGAAGCAGCAGATGAGATGAAGGGAAGGTTTGCCAGCTCTCCTTGGCTTTGGAACCAGTGACCCCAGGCCTCTTTCCATGAGCATCCTCCCCTCCAGCTCCAGCTGCTGCTGCCCGTGCCCTGGGGACCCCGAGGCCTCTTTTCCTGTCACAGGAAAGGAGTGTCCGGGTGGATATGGGTCAGAAAGCCCCTGCAGGACACCCACGGGGTGGTGTGAGGGGTCCCCAGCATCCCAGGGATGTTCACCTGCTGGGGTCATTGCAGCACATCTGTGTGCTGCCTCTCCTCCCTGGCAGAGCTGTCTGCTCATCCATGGGCATCTTCCCTGGGCTCGTTGGTGTTGAGGGATTGGCTTTTTCATTTTGCAGGTCTGGGTGAGGCCATGGGGTTGCCCAGGTTTGGTTGGTGTGAGGCAGAGCCACCCAAAGGGGGCCAGGAGCATCCTGGGTGCCAGAGAACCCCATTTTCTCCCTTTCTGTTACACAGAGAAGGTCCCCAAGACCCTGAAGGGAGGGCAGGAGGAAGCAGATGTCTCATCAAAGAAGCTCAAGGCCCTGCTGAGCCCTTTGCTGGAGCTCAGCTCCACCAGGATGTGGCACCCAGATGGGGCTTCTGTTCCCTGACTGTCACCAGCAGAGAGTGGGAAGAGGAACAGAGAAAAACGTGCAGAGAAAGCGAAACTTTGTGCTTCCCTTCCCCACCCAGGAAAACCTCTGGGTGTGCAAGCACATCCCCCACCCTGCTCCTCTTCCTCCCTCTTCCCAAGGAAGAGCTCCCAGCAAAGCAGAGCTCCCAGCAAAGCATCTCTCTTCACCCCCAGGAGGGAGGTAAGTCACCCCAAAGAGCTGGGGACGTGTCTCCAGGCCTTGTTCCCTTCCCTTTCTTCTCTTCCCTCCTCCACAAGGGTTTAAAGTGAATAAAAAGGAGAGAGGATGCTGCAGGGAGTGGGTGTGTAGAGAGGGCTGCAGGAATCTGGCTTTGCTGAGGACATCTCTGGGCTGAGATACCTCAGGTTCTGGGGTAGATCTGTGTGCTCAGCCCATCCCTCTTCTCTCCCAGCTCTGTCTGTTGGAGATCTGGATCCCCTTTATCCTTTTCCTGTCCAGCCCTCCTCTTGTGGTGCTTTTTGGCATCCCTTCCCCACTCGTGCTCTCCATGAGGCCACAGCCCTTGTACCCCAGGGCCTGCTCCCCTGACACTGGAAGAGGCATCTTCTGTGCCACCACCCCTCCCCAGGACACAGGGGTCATGTCCTGCTCCATGTCCTGGGCTTTCCAGTCCCAGAGGAGTGCCACGGGCACGTGTCAGAGATTTTCTGTACTCTCAACGATTTCAGATGACACAAAAATCTTCTTTTTGAAGTTATTTTCCCGACTGCTTGTGGGGTCGGGACCTGCAGTGGACAGACCTTTGATGGAAAGGTTTTTGAGCTGTTGGAGCCAGTGCAGAGGAGGCCCTGGAGCTGCTGGGAGGGCTGGAGCAGCTCTGCTCTGGAGCCAGGCTGAGAGAGTTGGGGGTGTTGAGGCTGGAGAAGAGAAGGATCCCATGGGGAGACCTTGGAGCACCTTCCAGTGCCTGAAGGGGCTCCAGGAAAGCTGGGGAGGGACTTGGGACAAGGGCCTGGAGGGATGGGATGAGGGGGAATGGCTTGGAACTGGGAGAGAGAGGGGAGATTGAGGTTGGATTTTAGGAAGAAATTGTTTGGGGTGAGGGTGCTGAGCCCCAGGTTTCCCAGAGAAGCTGTGGCTGCCCCATCCCTGGCAGTGCTGAAGGTTGGATGGGGCTTGGAGCACCCTGGGCTGGGGGAGGTGTCCCTGACCATGGCAGGGGGTTGGGATGAGATGATCTTGAAGGTCCCTTCCAACCCAAAGCCTTCAGTGATTCTCTGGGTAGCTCTGGTGAGAGCATTTTCATGTCTCGTCATGTCCAAGGTGCATCCCTGTGCTTGCTGTCTGCTTCTCTCCATCCTCAACCCCCCCAGCCCAGGGAGGGAGGATGAAACCCGGGTTTTGGCTGCTTCCCACCACCCTGGCAGCAGTGCTGGGCAGGGCTCTGCTGGAGGAGGGGATGTGCAGGGCACCCGATGGTGAGGACGGCTTCCCGGGAATCCCTGGCCTGGATGGGAGGCCAGGACAGAAAGGAGACACAGGAGAACCAGGTGAGGGGGAGCAGGGGGGGGTGAGAGAGGATGTGGGAACCTCTTGGAAGGAGCCTGAGGGGCTGTGGGAGCAGCTGGGCTGGCAGATGAGCATCAGCTGCTCCTCCTCTCCCCAGGGAAATCAGCGCGGGGCGCGGGCATCCAGGGACCCAAAGGAGACTCCGGGGAGCCAGGGACCCCCGGAATCCCTGGGAACCGGGGTCACCAGGGCCTGAGCGGCTTCCCTGGGCTCCCAGGAGCACGGGGGCCAAAAGGGATCAAGGGTGAAGCCGGGGGCAGCCGGGAGCAGCCTCGTCCCGCTTTCTCTGCCGCCCGGAGATCCCCACCCCCCGGGGGCAGGACCGTGGTGTTCGACCACATCATCACCAACCAGGAGAGCTCCTACAGCCCCCAGACCGGGGTGTTCACCTGCACCACCCCCGGCATCTACTACTTCGCCTACCAGGTGGTGTCCAGCGGGGATCTGTGCCTCAGCATCACCAAGAACCAGGAGGACGTGGTCGGATTCTGCGACCACAACAGCCACAAAGTGCTGCAGGTCAACTCGGGCAGCACCGTCCTCAGCCTGGCCCCGGGGGACAGGGTGGCCCTGACCACCGACCCCGCTGGTGGCAGCAGCATCTTCAGGGGCTCCGAGGCAGACAGTGTCTTCAGTGGCTTCATGCTCTTCCCTCAGAGGGGCTGAGGGGACCCTGGGGGACCCCCAGCCCTGCTCAGCACCAGAGCATCCTGGCATAGCTGTCTGCAGGGTGTTTGCTCCTCCCTGTGAGTGCGTGGGATGGTTTGCTACCAAAACAAATGGAGACGGCCCCGAAGTGGTCCCTGTGCTTCCCCTGATGTCACAGGGGTGACACCACACTAGTGCTGGCAGCTACTGCCATGCTGAGCCTGCCCACCCCATCCTGGGGTTGGAGGACCCCAGGTCCCAGCAGCTCTTTGTGTCCCTGGGCACTCAAACCCCTCAGCAGAGGGGAAGAGTTGGGCCTGGGGCCATTTACCACCTGGGGGTCTTTGTTCCTGAAGGAGAAACCCCCCTCGGTGTCCCCACTCCTGCCACCACTGCACCCACCTTTCAGGTGCCTCTCATATCCTCCCCACACCATCCCATCCCACAGCACTGTAAATAAACCCTCTTCCAAAACAGCAGCCTGGTTTTTCAGTCTTATTCCTGTCTCTTCCCCAAACCATCAATGTCCGGGGTCCCTTTTGGAGCAGTAATTCCCTCTTTGTCCCTGGCCAAGCCCATCTGGAAAGGCAGAAGGACAGGAGGGAGCTGAGCGTGCAAGCAGAGCTGGAACTTCCAGAAATGGGAAATCTCTGGGACTTTGTGTCCTCTCTGTGTCCCCTTCCCCTGCTGAGGCCAGGCCAGGTGACCTCTGGGTGGATGAATGCAGGGAGGAGATGGTGGAGCTCACCAAGTGGCTCCTTTTGTGGTTCCCCAACTCTTCCTCAAAAGATGAAGAGCTGGCGTGGTCCTCCAACCTTTCAGGAAGGAAGGAAGGGGGCATCAGGGTGGTGGGGTGATGGTTGGGGGGTGATGGATTTTCTCTTGCCAGCTTGAGCTGAGAGTAGTGGGGAGCAGAGCAGGTCAGGTGTCAGGCAGAGAAAAAGCAGCAGGGAAGCCAGGAAGGTGCCATAGCCTGGGATTGCTGCTCCTGGAGGGCTGGATAGCCAAATCTCTTCATTTCTGGAGCAGCAAGGGGGAGGCCAGGTCATCTGTGAGGGGCAAAACACCAAGCAGAGCTGGTGGGGCCCCAGTGCACACACAGCACCCAGCAGAGCTGATGGAGCAGGGGGGGATCCATCCTGCAGGGCAGAAACCCTTGAGGAGGAATGTCCTGGCCCATTGCCTGGGGCTGCAGCATCTCCTTCCAGAGCCAGGAAATGACCTCGGAATCATAGAACTGTTGAATCATTCTGGTTGGAAAAGAGCTTTAAGATCACCCAGTCCAGCCAGTAATCCAGCACTGCCCCATGTCCCTCATCCCCACATCTCTGGGGCTCTGAAACCCCTCCAGGGATGATGGGGACTCCAGCCCTGCCCTGGGCAGCCTGGGCCAGGCCCTGACAACCCTTTCCAGGGAGAAATTCTTCCCCAGCTCCAACCTAAACCTCCCCTGGCACCACTTGAGTTGTGCCAAAAGTTCCTCTTCTCCCATCCCTTGTTCCTTGGGAGCAGAGCCCGACCCCCCCTGGCTCCAACCTCCTCTCAGGGGCTTGCAGAGAGCCACAAGGTCTCCCCTCAGCCTCCTCTGCTCCAGGATCAGCACCCACAGGGTCCTAAGATGCTCCTCACAACTTCTCCAGACCCTTCTCCATATTCTCAGGACCCTCCTCCTTCCTCTCCAAACCTTCTCCACATTCTCCAGACCCTTCTCCATGCTCTCCAGCCCCTTCCCCAGCTCCATTCCCTTCTCTGGACACTCTCCATCCCCTCAATCTCCTTCTGCTCCCGAGGAGCCCAGAACTGAGCCCTGCAGGATTCCCTCCTTGCACAGATTGCAGGAAGCTCTGCTCCCCATCCCCTCGGTGCCCTCCTGCCCAGCAGTGAGTTGGGGATGGGGAACTGGCAGTGCCACTTCCATGGCTGATGGAGGAGGGGTTGTGGCACATCTCCTGCCAGGGGCTGTCCCCACCTCTGTCCCCACAGCCCCTGCTCCTGCAGTGGCACCAGCACAGCCCTCCATGGACAGCCAGGGAAGGATTTTCTCAGAGGGAACCAGCAGGCAGGAGGATGTGAAACTGGGCTGGGGCCAGATGGGGGTTCCGGGTCCCCAAATGTCCTGTCCCAGCTCGTTGACTTCCTCCAGGAGGTGTCCCAAGGAGTCACCCAGGCTGTGCTGAGCAGGGAGGCAGTGACACCACAGCCAGGGGACTCGGGGACCCCTTGCTCCTCCTCTCAGAGGTAATGGGGGTGGTCAGGGCACATCTCTTGGGGTGGGCTGCTTGGGGGTCCCACAGCAGTGGCAGAGGGCTGGGCTGTGGGAGAGGAGGAGGAGGAGGAGGACGAGGACGAGGACGAGGACGAGGATGAGGAAGAGGAAGAGGACGAGGACGAGGATGACGACGAGGAGGAGGAGGAAGAGGAGGAGGAGGAGGAGGAGGAACAAATCTGCCCAGGAGCATCTGAGGGCCCTGTGGGTGCTGATCCTGAAGCAGAGGAGGCTGAGGGGAGACCTTCTGGCTCTCTGCAACCCCTTGAGAGGAGGTTGGAGCCAGGGGTCAATCAGCCATCAGCCCCCAGCACAGCATCTCCTCTGCCCCCCAGCCTGGAAGTTGTGGCCCCTCACCCCACCATTTATTTCTCTTTCCATCCTCCAGGGCACCAAAATGAGGCAGAGCTTCTGGGAGCAGCTCGGGCTGGTTCTTGCCCTCCTACTCCAGAATTTGGGCTCAGCTGTGACCAGAGATGCCCCTCACAGCTGCTATGGGGTTCCAGGCCTGCCAGGGCTGCCAGGTGTGCCAGGCAAGGATGGTCGGGATGGGATGAAGGGAGCCAAGGGTGACCCAGGTGAGTCAGCAAGAGGGGTAACCAGGAGGGGTGTTGTGGGGGGATTTGGGTCCTCCATGGCTTCTCTGCCTTGGTTTGCAGGCCCTGGAGAGCATCCAGGTGTAGAGGAAGCTGGAGAGTGGCAAAAACCCCTCTCCTGCTCCAAGGAAAGGGCTGGAGGGGCCTCTCCCCACATTTTGCCATTGGTGCTGATTCCCTCTCACTCCCCACTGCCCCACAGGCATCCCGGCCACTCCGGCAGCACAAGGACCCAAAGGCATGAAAGGGGAACCAGGTAGCCCTGGCTTGCCTGGGAAGACCGGTCCCGTGGGTCCCCCCGGTGCCCCTGGAGAGCCTGGGAGGGTGGGAATGCCTGGAGAGCCAGGTCTGCCAGGCAGCTACAAGCAGAACCACCAGTCGGCCTTTTCAGTGACCAGGCAGACAGCAGAACATCCCCCCAGGTTCCTCCCCGTGGTGTTCAACCACATCATCACCAACACCAACCAGGACTACAACACCACCACGGGCATTTTCACCTGCAGCCTCCCCGGCCTCTACTACTTTGTCTTCCACACCTCCCAGACAGCCAACCTCTGTGTCATCCTCTCCAAGAACAGGGAGAGGATGGCCAGCTTCTGTGACCACAAAACCAGCAGCCTCCAGGTCAGCTCTGGGGGGAGCCTCCTCCAGCTGGCTGCTGGGGACCAGGTCTGGCTGGAGGTCAATGATTACAACGGGATGGTGGGCATGGCCAGCTCTGACAGCATCTTCTCAGGCTTCCTGCTCTTCCCAGACTAGAGGACCACCAGAGCACCCCATCCCCCAGCACACCAACCTCTCCTGCTGCTGATTCTCCAGATTTCTCTGCTATGTGGGAAGCTCCAATGAGGGGACCCAAGCCCTGAGTGCAGCAACCACTGCCCAGGGAGCACAGGACCCTCTGGATCCCCCCCCCAAGTGATGCTGCCAAGCCCCTGGGTCCTGCTGGCACTGCCACCTGCACCCATCTGGATGAGCTCACATCACCTTCTGCTGGCAGAGCCTGATGTCTCTCTGCTGCCCTCCCTTCCCACCTGGGTGCTGCCAGGGACACAGAGGTGACCTGGAGCACAGGCTTGCACCAGCACCTTCACCATCACCCAACTGTAAAAAAAAAAAAAAATCAATAAAACCTTTCCCACTGCACCTGGCTCAGTGTGTTGTGCCCTCCATCATTTGCCTTTCTGCAGGGGGAGCCCACGGGTGGCTGAACTGCCCTGGTGTGCTGGCACGAGTGTGTGCAAACATCTGGGCATCTGGGTGGCACCAGGAGATCCCCAGATACTTGTTGGCTTGACCATGCTCAGCATCAGTAGCCCCACACAGCCTGGGACAGGCACAAGCAGGGAGGGGATGGTTCCCAAGCACAAAACTTCCAGTAAGGGGGAGATGCTCCAGGCAGGAGCTCTGGTGCTCCCCTTCTCCAAGTGGACACAACTCAGCTGCAGAGGATTCAGACCTCATGGCCACGGCCATGGCAGCTGGGACACCCCCAGGGTCCCAACCTCACCAGGGACAGCAAAACCGAAGGAGCTGGTGGCTCTGGTGGCTACAGAACCCACCCAAACCCAATGGAGATTCCCCTCAGTGCCACACACTAAAAGATCATCTCCCCAGAACATCCTCGTGAGCAGAAACCAGGACTGGAAATATTTTGTTGAGTGGTGAAATCACCTCCTTCCCAGCAGAGGTTTAGGAGATCCTGGGGGAGAGCTGCAAAGTGATGCCTGCTGAGAGCCTGCAGCATTTTCTGGACTTGATGCTGCCCAAGGGAGCTGGGGATGGACAGAGGAGCCTGGGAGGTGCCAGCTGGGTGCATTCCCATTTCTGCAGTGCTGAGGGGGTGTCTGGAGAATTCCCCATGGGAAGAACACACAGGGAGCCTGCAGGACAGAGCAGACACCCCTCTGATCCCCAGGGAGCACACCCCAGGGTGCTGTTGGGGTGCTGGGGGACAACATCTGCTGAGCTGATCGACACCAGAGCCTCGGTGGAGGATATGAAAGTGACACTGAAGGAAGGGCAGGAGCTAAAGATAAAAAAAAAAAAAAAAAGGGATGTGGCCCACAGCCTTTCACAACAAGCCCTGGAGCAAACTTCTGCTTCTCTCCAGGGCCATTTCTAGGCAGGGCACTGGTGTCTCCTGCTCCAGCTCCCCATCTGTGCAAGGAGAAGCTCAAGGTAAGAGCAAGCAGAGCCCCAGCTCCCCCCTGGAGTTAGGAACAGGCAGGGAAGGCAGCAGGGTGACAGTCACCTTCTGCAGCACTGGCACTTGCCTGGGCCTTGGGGAAGCAAAGCAAGGAGGGTGCTGGGCTGGGGGTGATGCCCAGTGGGACCCTGACCCCTCCTGCTGGACCTGGGGGAAGTGGGAGGTGGAATGGGGAGATGGGAAAAGGGCAGAGAGGTGATCAGGGAGGGAGCATCACTGCAAAGGGTGCCCTGGGGTGGTCTCCTGGCCTGGGGTGCTCTTGTCACCTACCTGGAGCTGGGTTGGAAGCCTCCAGAGTGGTTCCTGTACCTGTGACATCCCAATCAGAGCTGGAGGATCCAACTCACAGATCTCTTTTCTTACTGCCCCCCGTGTTTCAGTGCTGGGAAATCCCACCCCAGGCCAGGGAGTGGGGCTGGGGTGGTGCCCAGTGGGACACTGACCCCTCCTGCTGGACCTGGGGGAAGTGGGAAATGGAATGGGGAGATGGGAAAAGGGCAGAGAGGTGATCAGGGAGGGAGCATCACTGCAAAGGGTGCCCTGGGGTGGTCTCCTGGCCTGGGGTGCTCTTGTCACCTGCCTGGAGCTGGGTTGGAAGCCTCCAGAGTGGTTCTTGTACCTGTGACATCCCAATCAGAGCTGGAGGATCCAACTCACAGATCTCTTTTCTTGCTGCCCCCCCTGTGTCAGTGCTGGGAAATCCCACCCCAGGCCAGGAAGTGGGGCTGGGGTGATGTGGTTGTGCAGTTACAGTCCCCCCAAATGCCCAGGGCTCACCCCACATCCCCCTGCACCAAGTAATGGGGGGAAGGAACTGAGCTGTGGGATGCAGGGAGGGCAGGAAGATCGTGGGAGCCCAGGTGAGTGTCCCAGTAAGGCTGGTTGGATCCAGGAATGCTCCTGGGATGAAGGCAGGAATGGGGCAGGGCTCAAGGGGACCCTGTAGGGGGAGTTTTGGGGATTCCATCAGCATCTGCAAGGACTAAAACTGCCCCACAGGTGTGCTGGTAGGAAGCAAGAACAGATATGGCACCACCGAGCTGACCTGGGGAAGGATTTTACCCTACAGCTGTGGGATTGGGTTGTGATGGAGAATTTCTCCTCTTTTGAGGACAGCAGGGACATGTCCAGGGCAGTAGCACAGCCAGGCTGGACACCAAACCTCTGGGACAGCACAGCCTGTCCCCAAATCCTCAGGTGCTGAAGCTCTGAGCACTTATAAACTGATAACTTGGGAGTGGGAAGACACTGACATGATGCCCCAAGGGGTTCCAAGGTGGGAGATGCCCCAGGGGTGCCCCAGGGTGGGTAATTTGGCTCTGGAGCAGGATATTTTCCCTCCTGCTGCCCAAGGCCAACCCCTCAACATCTTCTGTGCTCCAGCAGATGCAGCCCCTGTGGGCAATGCTGATCTGCCTGGCTGGGGGACAGCTGGCAAGTGCCACCCTCTGCAAGACCTATGGCAGCATCCCAGGAATCCCAGGGACACCAGGACAGCCTGGCAAGAATGGCAGAGATGGGGAGGATGGCCCAAAGGGTGAGAGAGGTAAGGAGGAGACTGCATCATCTTGGGAACACAGAGAGCAGGAAAATCATCAGTTAAGAGGATGGTCTGGCTTGGAAGGGACCTTTAAAGCCATCAAGTCCCAACCCCTTTCCAAGGGTAGAGATGTCTTCAGCTATCCCAGGTAGCTCAGATCCCCATCAACCTGATCTGGAATGTTTCCAGGGATGGGGAACCCACCTCTCTGGGCAACCCAGACCAGTGTTTCACCACCATCATTGTAAATAATTCCTTCCTAATATCTAAATCTCCCCTCTTTCAAATTTAAAACCATCACCCCTTGTCCTGTCATACCAGCCCCGATGAAAAGTTGTCCTGATTTTTTTTAGAAGCCCCTTCAGGCACTGGAAGGTGCTCTAAGGTCTCCCCATGGGATCCTTCTCTTCTCCAGCCTCAACACCCCCAACTCTCTCAGCCTGGCTCCAGAGCAGAGCTGCTCCAGCCCTCCCAGCAGCTCCAGGGCCTCCTCTGCACTGGCTCCAACACCTCCCTGTCCTTCTGCTGATGGGGACCCCAGAACTGGACCCAGCACCCCAGGGGAACAGAGGGGGACAATCCCCTGCCTCTCCCTGTTGGTGATGCAGTCTGGTAGATGCTTGGTTTCTGCCATGCACACAGAGGTTGCTGCCTCCTATCCCCCTTTGCAGGACTCAGGGCCACCTCTCCATCCATAAGGAGGGCAACTGGTGAAGGGATCCAGCAGAATTCCTGTGAGGAAGGGCTGAGGGAGCTGGGGGTGTTGAGGCTGGAGAAGAGGAGGCTCAGGGGAGACCTCATCACTCTCTCCAACTCCCTGAAAGGAGGTTGGAGCCAGGGGGGGTTGGGCTCTTTTCCCAGGCAACTCTCAGCAAGACAAGAGGGCACAAGAGGTCTCAAGTTGTGCCAGGGGAGGTTTAGGTTGGACATTAGAAAGAATTTCTTTCTGGAGAGGGTGCTCAGCCATTGGAATGGGCTGCCCAGGGAAGGGGTGGATTCTCCATCCCTGGAGATATTTCCAAAGAGCCTGGATGTGGCACTCAGTGCCATGGGCTGGGAACCACGGGGGGAGTGGAGCAAGGGTTGGACTTGATGATCCCAGAGGTCCCTTCCAACCCAGCCCATTCTAGGATTCTATGATCCCTTCAGCCCCCATCCTGTCTCGACACCTGGAGCTGTCCCAGTGGTCCCAGTGGTCCCAGTGGTCCCAGACCAGTGCCCCCTCTGCAGACCCATGGGGCTCAGTGACCTCAGTGACTCTTCCTCCCTCTCCCCAGGTCCCCCTGGCCAGGTGGAGCAGGAAGGAGCCGTGGGGGAAAAAGGAGCCCCGGGAGATCCAGGCTATCCCGGCAAGAGCGGCCCCAGAGGTCCCCCTGGTCCCAAGGGCTTACCGGGTCTCATGGGACCTCCCGGCCCTCGGGGGGACTTCGGGGACTACAAGGCCACCACCAAGTCTGCCTTTTCAGCTGCCAGGACCATCAGCTCCTACCCACGCCGGGACCAACCCATCCGTTTCGACCGCATCCTCACCCCCGGGCTCGGGCACTACGAGAGCCGCTACGGCCGCTTCCTCTGCAGGGTCCCCGGCATCTACTACTTCACCTACCACATCACCTCCAGGGCCAACCTCTGCCTCAGTGTGAAAAAGGGACAAGGTGGCAGCAGAGGGGAGAAGGTGGTGACCTTCTGTGACTACGTCCACGGCAGCTACCAGGTCACCACGGGTGGCGTGGTCCTCGCCGTGGCAGCCAACGAGTCCGTCTGGCTGGAGCCCACGGAGAAGAACTCGGTGGTGGGGATTGAAGGCTCTGACAGCATCTTCTCTGGTTTCCTCATCTTCCCTGAGGCTTAAGCTTCCTGCAGCCCTTCCTTGCTGCTGCCTGGCCCACACGGGGCTGAGGTGGCCCCAGAAAGTGACCTCTCACTCCAAATGTGGTGCCCCAAGCCCAGCACTTGCACATTAAACAAAAATTCCTCGTGTTGCTGGTTTCTTCCTGCCCAGGACTTGCCTCTCCCCCCCCCCAGGTAATGCTCAGACACCTCAGGCATTGGCTCCCACCCCCCTTGGCTCATTAGCATCTCATTAGTGATGAGCAGAGCCAGATAATTCATTCAGCTCCTGCTGCAGCCCAGGCTGAGCATCTCCTTCCAGAGCCACCCAGTAGAAGTCCCAGCACAGAGCTAGGAAAGCATGGAGAGGCCACCCAGTCTCTGGTTGGGAGCAGGACACACAACACAGTGGGAAAACCATCCACGTGGGCCTGGGGATCAATAGGGAGATCCTGGAGATGGTGCTGCACTGGAGAGACCCCAGTTTGGTGGGATCTGGGAACACCAATCTCTCTTAGATGGTTTTTTGGTTTGGTTTTTTTTTTTTTTTTTTTTTTTGAGGTGGTGATGACAACAGTATCCAGAGAATCTTGTCAAAGCTTTTGCCAGGATGAGCCAAGTGTGCCTGGGGAAGAGCTTGGTGCTGTGGTGGAAGAGGTGGGGGGGACATGGTTGTCCCCTGGTGTGACACACACAGATGTCCTCTGGTGCCACTTGGCAGAGTCCAGAGCAGCCCCACAACCCAGCAGAGGATTTGTGCAAGCCCTACTGAAGACCCTGGGGCCCAAAGATGGACCCCAAGGATGTCCATGTCCCCAGAGCAGGTGACAATACTGCATTGCACCTCGGGGGGGTTTGCCTACAGCCCCCATCCCAACCAAGGGCTGCAGGATGAGAAGCCTTGAGGGTGGATATGGGATGCTCAGGAGAGGTTTTGGGGGCACCTGGGATTTGACAGGGTCCTGGTGGCAGGGACAGGGTCCTGGTCCCGGGGTGATGATCCCAGGTGTGGGGAGGTGGCTTTTATGGAACATCACCACTGAGCTCTTGGGGTCTGCCTGTGGGTTCTGGGCAGGTCCCCCTGGCCCAGTGCAGGACAGAGGACCGTACTGGTGGCTCTGGTTTGTGTCCGGGCTGATCTGCCAGCAGGTGGCACTGGAGACTGGCTCAGTCCCCATGTCCCCAGCGGGACCACCCCAGTCCCCCCGACGGGGAGGGCAGAGCTGGCAGGACCCGGGCTGGGGGGGTGGGCTCAGGTTTGGGAGAAGGTAGGGACAGGATTGGTGCCTCCTTCTCCTCCTCCTCCCCACTTCGGGCTTTCTCCCAGCAGAACCCGTGTCCCCTGTCCCCAGCAGAACCTGTGTCCCCTGTCCCCAGCAGAACCCGTGTCCCCTGTCCCCAGCAGACCCTGTGTCCCCTGTCCCCAGCAGAACCCGTGTCCCCTGTCCCCAGCAGAACCCGTGTCCCCTGTCCCCAGCAGAACCTGTCCCCGCTGTCCCCAACAGAACCTGGGGCTCCTGTCCCCATCAGAACCCGTGTCCCCTGTCCCCAGCAGAACCCGTGTCCCCTGTCCCCATTAGATCCTGTGTCCCCTGTCCCCATCAGAACCCGTGTCCCCTGTCCCGAGCAGAACCTGTGTCCCCTGTCCCCATCAGAACCCGTGTCCCCTGTCCCCAGCAGAACCTGTGTCCCCTGTCCCAAGCAGAACCTATGTCCCTTGTCCCCATCAGAACCCGTGTCCCCTATCCCCATCAGAACCTATGTCCCCTGTCCCCAGCAGAACCTGTGTCCCCTGTCCCCAGCAGTTCAGACCCCCCCTGTCCCCGGATCTTTCAGGAAATCGGAGCAGATATTTTGGGAGGTGCCTCCCAAAGCTGCTCTGGAAACGCAGCCACAATTCCCAGGACAGTTTGCAGGTGGCATCCCCAATAAAACGGGGTCTGCAGGGCAGGAAGAGGGAAAGATTCGACTCCAAAAAAAAAAAAAAAAAAAACAACAAACCCAGAGGCTGAGCAGCACAAAGCAGGGAATTTTCCTGAACCCTCCAAACCAGGGAATTTTCCTGGACCCCCAGCAGGTGAGTCCAAACCAAGGGGCAGTGGCCGGGCTGGGGTCAGGGCTTGGCAGGCTGGAGAAAGGAGCTGTCAGGAACCTGCTGACATTTCATGGAGCCAAATGCATCCCTTCCTCTGGCATGGGATGACCCCACGGGACAGGACAGGTGGGACCAGGGGGAAGGTTTGCAGAAGAAGAGCTGGGATGCTGCTGGACAGCAGGTTGAAGCTTTCTGCCTTGTTGAGTAATCAGTATAATCATGTTGGACTTTTGAAAAGGTCTTTGTTAGAACCCCTCTGGTGTGTCTTTATTTTTAAAACTAACATCTGACCTAACGCCAGCAAAAGCCAAAGGGTTTCCAGGTCTTGACTGTACCTGGAGGGAGCCAGAGGGCAGTGCAGGTACCAACTGCCTCTGAGATGGTTCTTGAGCCAGAAAACAGAAGCACAGGGCATGGTGTCCTCCTCTGATCCTCCTCCAGCACCTGGCAATGCCACCTGAGGCAGCAGCTCGTGGAGCAGCAGCTCTGCTCCCCTGGAGCTGCCATGGAGCAGCAATGAGCTCAGGGATCCAAAATGGATGAGAAAAGGGGCCCACAAGCAGCTGAGGGGGGTGGTGACACCCTTCATCACCCTTCATCATCCTCCTGGTCTGCTCAGTGTGCTCTGACCTTGCAGGACACCCCAGAGCCCCCCTTCTCATTGCAGCCCCCAATGGGGCTGAGCCAGGTTGCAGATGTCCCCTCCCAGGGGACAGTCCCCTGTGCCAGAAGGGCTACCAGAAGAGGAATCACAACTGATTTTGGTAGCCAAGAGCTGCACTGGAGCCCAGGAAAGGCAGGACTGCCCCAGCCCTGCTCCCAACCCCCCCCACACCCTGCACTCTGGAAAGGAATGAATTATTCCATGGCAAACAAAGTGTTGGAGTAACAGGAGCATGAGCAGGAGGGGTGGGGAGAAACCTGTGCCAGGGGTTGGTGAGGACAGGGGAAGCTCCACCTTCACCTTCAGAGGTTCTGGTGCATTTGTGCTGAGTCCCCAGCACTTGCTGCCCTCCCCAAACCATCCTGAGCTGGACCCACTCCCTGCTGTCATCACCCACCCAGCCTGATGGGTCCTTCCCAGCACAGTCACCCAAGCAAACCCTGCCCAACACCCTTCTCCTACTCAGGGATGGGTGGGACATTCTCCCAAAACCAGGGATGCTCCTCCTTCGCCCTTCCAAACAGCCTGCAAGAAAATGAGGAATTTGGAGAAGAGGAGGCTGAGGAGACCTCATTGCTCTCTACAACTCCCTGACAGCTCCAACACCTCCAGTGCTGGGTCCAGTTCTGGGGTCCCCATCAGCAGAAGGACACGGAGCTGTTGGAGCCAGTGCAGAGGAGGCCCTGGAGCTGCTGGGAGGGCTGGAGCAGCTCTGCTCTGGAGCCAGGCTGAGAGAGTTGGGGGTGTTGAGGCTGGAGAAGAGAAGGATCCCATGGGGAGACCTTAGAGCACCTTCCAGTGCCTGAAGGGGCTCCAGGAAAGCTGGGGAGGGACTTGGGACAAGGGCCTGGAGGGATGGGATGAGGGGGAATGGCTTGGAACTGGGAGAGAAAGAGGAGATTGTAGTGAAATGAGGCAACCAGGTGCCACTAATTGCCTTTATTAGCCCCCTAATCCTCCTCATGGGCAGTAGGGGCCCACCCTAATCAGGCACAGGTGGGCTTAACACAAGCTCATGCCCACTACCTGGCAATTAGTGGCACCTGGTTGCCTCATTTCACTACAGGAGATTGAGGTTGGAGATGGGGAAGAAATTGTTTGGGGTGAGGGTGCTGAGCCCCAGGTTTCCCAGAGAAGCTGTGGCTGCCCCATCCCTGGCAGTGCTGAAGGTTGGATGGGGCTTGGAGCACCCTGGGCTGGGGGAGGTGTCCCTGACCATGGAACAGGGGTTGGGATGAGATGATCTTGAAGGTCCCTCCCACCCCAAACCATCCCATGGATCTATGATTCCCCCCAGCAGCTTTGCTCCCAGAAGAGAGACATCCATGTGTATGGAAAGCCAGGAAAATGGGGTGGCCTGAGCACAGCTTGGCCCCCAAGGGCTTCTCTCTGCCTCCAGGCTTTGGGGTGCTCATCTCCTGGGGCCAGGTTTCCCAGGGAAGCTGTGGAAGCTCCATCCTTGGAAACATTCCAGACCAGGTTGGATGGGGCTTGGAGCACCCTGGGCTGGGGGAGGTGTCCCTGAGCATGGGACTGGGTGACCTTTAGGGTTTCATCCCCCCTAAACCAGTGTGGGGTTCTGTGGCTGTCAGGAGGGCACTGGTCCCATTAGGTGATGGGACTGGTTGCAGTGGAACTCCTGAGGAGCTTGATATCCCTGGAACCCACCTGAGACAGGGAAGGGAGTGGAGACAACACCTCCTACCCCAAACCTAACCTTAGGGCTTCACAGAAGTTTCTTTTGCCCATCCTCACTCAGGCTGGGATTGGAATTAGAACGAGAAACCAATTGTTTCTTCTGCCTGGAGCAACCCAGGGGCTGGCCTGGCTCCCACTTGGACCTGCAGAGGGAATTCCTGCTTTTCCTCTGCAGGGACCAGGAGCTGCAGAAGTGCTGTTCTATGCTGGCCACCAAGGGGTTAAACCTCAGCCCTGTGTTGTGCTTTTTTTTTTTTTTTTTTTTCTCGTCTTCTTCTTCTTTTTTTTTTTTTTTTTTTTTTTTTCCCTTTCTGCTCTGCCTCCTTATGAGGAACAGCCTTTGCGGGGCTGCAGAAAGGCTCTTTCTTTCCCCTGCAGATCTCTGGGAATGAAAAGTCTGTGTTCCAGATATTAAATTACTCATAAAATAGTTGGCCTGGCCCCGAGGCGGCTCCGCAGCCCCCCCCCTCACCATCCCCCCCCCTTCCCCATCCCCTCTGCCGGGGCTGCTGATGTGCATCTGCATGTCACCTCCTGCTACAAGGTCAATCTCTCCAATTTAAAGCAGCAACGTTTGAAAGCAAACCAGATTTCAGCCGGAATTAGCTTCAAATGGAGCATTCAAGGGATTCGTGCAGGGAAGGGAGAGCAGGGCCGGGAGAGGAGGGGGAAGGACCAGCAGGGATGGGTGGGTGGGTGGGTGGGATGCTGCTGCTGCTGGGGGAGGGGATGCTGGGGGGGGGGGGAAGATGCTCCAATATTCCCAACCCCACGGCTGAGGGGTGGGAAAAGGGTCAGCCTCTTGTCCCCTGGGAGTTTTTGCAGCTCTGGGTGGTCAGGGGGGACTTGGTCCCCCGTGGGAGGGTCCCTGGTGGTCAGGGGTGCTCTCCAATCCAGCCTGGGTGGATCCAAGGGGTGGGACCAGGTTTCCATGGGGATGGGAGGGGATGGAAGCCTGGCCCCTGTGCAGCTCCAGGCACGGCTCCCACCTCGGCTTTGCCTCCTTCCACTCCACTTCCCACTGTCTCCCACCCTCCCACCCACCCTGAGCTCCAGCATCTCCCCTGGCCTGCACCCAGGGGGGATTTGGGATGGGGTTTGCCCCCCACCCCCTACATGCAGGGTGAGGAGGTGCTGGGGACCAGGCTGATGGGAAGACCCCAAAATCAATGCTGAAGATGTGACCCCATGGGGCTGGGAGAGCCCCACACACAGCCCCACTCTCCCCTCCAGGGCTTTCTGTATTTTGCAAGAAAAAAAGCAAAGGTCTTGCTTTCCTTCCACTCCTGGGAGGGACAAAGCCCCCTGAATGCCTCAGTTTCCCCACTGGGACATCCCCTGCTGTGTTTCCAGCCTCTCTGGAGAAGTATTTGGGTCTCAAACCCTCATTTTGCAGCACACACCAGGCCGAGGAGCCCCCAGCCCCACATTTCTCATGTGTGTAACCATGTGCCACACGTGTCAGGGCCTCATGTGGAGTCACACGTGGGGTCCATCGTGGGCACAGGCACCAAACCCCAACCCCATGGGCACAAAGAGGTCTCAGCACCCAGCCAGGAGTAGGTAGGAGCAGGATGGGCACTCAGGGTGGAGATGGAAGAGTCCAAGGTTGCTCTCCCCAGCCTCCCATTGCCCTAAATCTTCCGTTTACATCATGCAGAGGGGAAAAATAAATAGTAAAAACCCAATAATCCAGTAAGGAGAGCACAGCAGAGAGAGGCACTGCTATGTGGGGCATCACCAGGGCTGCTGCTCCATGGAAAGGTCCCCAGGGAAATGTGTGTGACAGGCAGGGACACAAACCTGAAAGGCCCAGGGGGATTTGCTGTGAGCCAGCAGCCCCTGGGGGGACTCAGCCCTTGGGTGAGGCTTCCAGGAGCTGAATGTCACTGTCCCCTGTCCCCAGGATGTGCCAGGAGAGCTTCTGCCTGGGGCTGCTGCCATGTGCAGTCACCAAGGAGATGGGGACAGGGGCATCATCCTTGGTACTGCCCAGAGAAGAGGGGGAGGGAGAAGGAGAGAAATCCCAGGACAAGCAGCACATCCCCAGGAGCAGCAGTGCTGGGCTGGAGCTGAACACCCCCCATGGGCTGACTGCCTGGAGAGGTGACATCTGTGGTGTGAGGTGACCATGGATCCACCCTTGGGGATCCCAGCCTCACCTCTGAGCTTCAGTGGAGGTTACAGCTGCTGTACCCCTGCCCAGGACCCCCAAATCCTCCCTTATCCTTACTCCTGGTCTCTTTAGTCCCACTGTCAGTGTGCTCCTGAACTCCTCATGCCCTGATGGATCTGCAGGAGTGTCCTTCCTGCATGCACTGCTTGCCCAGTCACAAAATCCCAGACTGGGTTGGGTTGCAGGGACCTTAAAAATCATCCAGCCATGGTCAGGGACACCTCCCCCAGCCCAGGGTGCTCCAAGCCCCATCCAACCTTCAGCACTGCCAGGGATGGGGCAGCCACAGCTTCTCTGGGAAACCTGGGGCTCAGCACCCTCACCCCAAACAATTTCTTCCCCATCTCCAACCTCAATCTCCCCTCTCTCTCCCAGTTCCAAGCCATTCCCCCTCATCCCATCCCTCCAGGCCCTTGTCCCAAGTCCCTCCCCAGCTGCTGAGTGATCCCAGAATCCCAGAATCCCAGATTATTTTGGAAAGGAAGGGACATTAATGATGATCCAGTCCCAACCCTTTTCCATGCTCAGGGACACCTCCCCCAGCCCAGGCTGCTCCAAGCCCCATCCAACCTTCAGCACTGCCAGGGATGGGGCAGCCACAGCTTCTCTGGGAAACCTGGGGCTCAGCACCCTCACACCAAGGAATTTCTTCCCAAGATCCAGTCTGAACCTCTTCTCCTTCATTTTCCAAGCATTTCCACTTGTCCTGTCACTGGACACTCATCTGGAAAGCCCCTCTCTGGCTGCTCCAAACCTTTTCCTGCTTTGCCAGCCACGCTGCCTGCCCCACACTCAGCTGGAAACGTTCCTGAGCCTGACACAGATGTCATGGAAGTGCCTTGGAGCATCTGGCGAGCAGCCGAGGGACATGTTGGAGCAGAGAGCAGAGCGAGGAGGCTGAGAGGTGTGTGTGTGTGTGTTTTTGCTTCCATTTCCAGCCCCAGCAAAGGTTTCAGGGCTTCTTGTGTGCCCTGAAAATCCACGGGAAGGCGTGGGGCGAGCAGAGGTTTTGGGGTGAGCTGTTTGGGACATCCCTGAGCTGTTTGGGGCTATTGTGCAGCTGGGTTTTTCACAAAATCACAGAATCATCCACTTTGGAAGGGACTTCTGAGATCAAGTCCAACCCTTAATCCATTACTACTGTGTTTATTTTTTTTTTTTTTTCCCCTCTTAGCTGGGGACTCTCTGTTGCCATACAAAGGGCAAAATGCCCAGCAGGAGACTGCCCATGCTCAGGACAGGAACACCCAGCCGACATTTTCCTCTTTCCCTGCCTTTACCACTAGATGTCACAGGAAAAGCAACATTGCCGGCCCTCTTGGGGTGGGATTTTGGGGGGGGGGGGTTTAGGGCCCTTCTCCCACCACCGGCCACGCAGCATCTTCCCAGCCTCCACCTCGGTGGCCTTTGCAAGGGCTTTGTCTGCCTGCCGAGCCTCTGGAAAAACCATCGCCGGGGATTCAGGGTTCAATGGACATTGAAATGCAACTGAAACCTTTTTTTTTTTTTTTTTTTTTTTCTCTTTTTTCCCTTTCCCAGAGCCTGGCTAAGCCGCCGGTCCGGACCCTGCCGGGGGGGAGCCTCCCGTCACCCTTTTCTCTCAAAGGGGCGACGCTGTCACACCGGGACCCTCGGCACCTACAGCAATATGGTCCCCTCAAACAAGTGGGACAAACAAGGCCTTTATAGGCACTCTTTTTTTTTTTTTTTTTTTTTTTCCTTTTCTTCTTGGAGTGGAAGGGAAAAGAAGCCGGGGGTAGAACTCTGGGGGCGTCCCAGCGCCGCGGAGCAGCGCACAAAGGAGGGCGATGAAAGGGGCGGCAGCAAATCCGCTTAGAGGGGGCTTGGTTTTGGGTACATTCAGCTCCCGGCCCCATCTGCTGGGGGGGATCCCCGGGAGCAAGGGGAGGGGAGGTAGGGGGGATGGAAACGGGGCTCTCCCTGCCCGCCAAAGCAAGCGAAGTGCATTCAGGGAGGGAGAAAAAGGATGAAAAGGAAAAAAAAAAAAAAAAAAAAAAAGCACGGTGGTAAATAGAGCTGTGGTGAGGCTGTGGGGAGGGGGTCAGCCTCCTGGGGGAAGGGGGAGGCAGCTTTGGTGGAGGTTGTGTGAGTGCTGCCCCCCCCCAGGGATGTGATGGGCACAGGGGGAGCCTTCCCAGTGGAATGGGAGAGCCTGGAGACTCCAGAAGAGCCACCCTGGCACCCTCTGTGGGTTTAATGGAGTGGGGGGACTGGTGGGGCTGCAGAGGGGTGAAGTTGACTGGGAAACTGGTATCCTGATGATGGTGCTTGGACCAGAGGATCCAAGGCACAGGGGACATTGTAGTCCTGCTGCACAACTCTGGGCAGGCTCGTGGGCATCACACAGCCCAGGGATGCCCAAGGAATGGCACCTTTCATGGGAATGAGGCCATGAGGAGCCTATCTGCCCATCACCAGGCTGGGAGCAGCTGCCTGAAGCAAAGGCATCACTTGTCAGGACCAGAGGAACCGTTCATGGGCCACAGGAGGAGGTGGATAGCAGCTTGCAGACCTGGAGAAGGGCAGGAGAAGGAAAATCCCAGGAGTGCCAAGGCAGTGCTTTAGTTCAAGGGCACTTTCAGCTTCTGTGGAGATCAAACACAGGCAGCAGGACTTGTGCTGCTTGCCAAGACAGGGGAAAGCCAGGGATGCTCTAAGTCCAGTCTAGAGAAACCATCCAATCCTCCCCAGAGGCAGAGGATGAAGGTGACACAGCAGACGACACAGGTTGATCCTCACTCCTGGGTGCTTCAGGACAGCAAACACCCACGTGTCCCATGGCTTTGCACCTGCTGAACCTCTTTTTTTTTTTTTTCCTACACATCCTGCAGCCTCAACTCTCTTTGCATTGAGCACTGGTGAGTTGAGGAATGTGTCTGCACCGAGTCCATCCACCCCCAGGATCCGATCCCCCCAGGCAGCTGCTCTGCAGTGCTCGGACACGGGTGAGCAGATCAAGGAGGTCACAGCCACGGGGATGTTTTTGGAAAGCAGAGCAGGGAAGAGAGCCCAAGCTAACCTAAGTTATCTGCCTCTCCTGGGGAGGGCTGATGTGCTTGTCTAGTGAGGCCAGTGGCTTGCACGCACTGCAGGAAGATGGAGAGAGTGGGGGAAGACGTGATGTTCCCTCTCGTGTGGGCCAAGAGTTTAATTACTCCAGCTAAAGCAGCTTGTGTCTCTTTCTAGCCTGGCAGCAGGCCAGTCCAGGGAGTGGTCCTTCCTCTCTGGTGGCCCCAAGCCAGTGCTCCAGGAGCCCTTCCAATTTGGCTCTGATGTGGTTGGGTCATGGACTGGGAGAACATCTCTTTTCTGCAGCTGGGTGGGGATGTCAGGGAGGGGAGGACAAAGTGCTGGAGAAGTAAAGAGCCTCAGGGTGCCCCAGGGTGTCCTGGGCAGGTGGTGGAGCAGAGATACGAGCAGGACTGGAGCTGAGGTTGTGATGTGGCTGCTTGGGGCAGTCTCTGAGGCTTCCAAACCTGTGGCTGAACAAAGCGTCCAGGGGTGAAGCAGCCACTTCCCACCTGAGGAGCTCCAAAGTCTTGTGAGCAGAGGTGGAGAGCAACACGTTTGTCCTTTATCTGGAGGATGCTGCGTGAAGAAATGACTCAGGAGCAGGTTGGGTAAGTCCTGGTGCCAAGCTGGTGATGGAGGTCAGACAGTCTGTGTGTGTGTGAGACAGCCTGAGGTACAAACACTGATGGACTGGAGGAGATAAGGAAGATGAAGGAGGGCACCAGATGCCACCCACCCCGGCCTGATGAGTGATGCTGACACAAAGGGCTGCACAACACTTAACTGAGCCTCCAGAGCAGTGTGTCACACCCTGGGGATCCATCTACCTTGGCATCCATCTGGTGAGCCAGCTGGGTGATGGCACAGCCTGGTCCATTCAGGTGGTGGAAGGCAAGGTCTGGGAGGACTCCTGCATAAGCTCCATTTAGCTGCTGAACTTGACCATCAGATAACTTGGAGTTTTGAGTGCCCAGGATGGAGTTGGAGGAGCCAGCTGGAGCAGTTCTTCCCCAGGTAGGAGAACAAGTTCTGTTTGTTCTGCCTGGTTATCATGAAAAATTGTGTGAGGTGTGCAGGAGGAAGGAGAGGGGGGAGAACACGATTGCTCACTCTGTCTGCTGGGGATCCAGAGAACAAGTGAAGCCAGAGAGCAAAACCCTCAGCTTGTGCCAGTGCCCCCTCCCCAAACACCCAACACCACCTCTGGAAATGTGTCCAGAGATCTCTTTGCATCTCTCAGCTCTGAGGGTTCCCCTACACCACAGCCCATCCCAGGAGGAGGTGTAAGCCCTGTTTTCCACTCTCTTCTTGGAGCATGACCACCACTCACCTGAAGGAAGAGGCTGGAGCAGTCCAGCTTGCTCCCCTACCACTGCTCAGCTGCTGGGTGATCACAGAAGCAGAGAATCCCAGATTAGTTCAGAAAGGAAAGGACTTTCTTGATGATGATCCAGTGCCCCCCCTGCCATGGTCAGGGACACCTCCACCAGCCCAGGGTGCTCCAAGCCCCATCCAACCTTCAGCACTGCCAGGGATGGGGCAGCCACAGCTTCTCTGGGAAACCTGGGGCTCAGCACCCTCACCCCAAACAATTTCTTCCTAAAATCCAACCTCCATCTCCCCTCTCTCTCCCAGTTCCAAGCCATTCCCCCTCATCCCATCCCTCCAGGCCCTTGTCCCAAGTCCCTCCCCAGCTTTCCTGGAGCCCCTTCAGGCACTGGAAGGTGCTCTAAGGTCTCCCCATGGGATCCTTCTCTTCTCCAGCCTCAACACCCCCAACTCTCTCAGCCTGGCTCCAGAGCAGAGCTGCTCCAGCCCTCCCAGCAGCTCCAGGGCCTCCTCTGCACTGGCTCCAACAGCTCCGTGTCCTTCTGCTGATGGGGACCCCAGAACTGGACCCAGTACTCCCAGTGACCTCCAGTAGAGCTCTCTCTGTGTGCAGAGCTGGGGTGACAAGTGACAGCACTGAGGGTCAGCAGGAGCTGTATTTTCCATGGTTTTCCACACTGGATCCGTGTGGCTGCTCCTGGGGATTTCTGGCACCACCAGTCCCTGCTGGCACTGTCCCCCCCTCAGGGGGCTCTTTGCTGATCTTGTGCCCTGGGTTCACACAGACTCAGGATCTCACACACTCTCTTCCAGTCTCTTTCCAATGACTTTATTGCTTCCTGCCAACTGCCCCAGCGTATCCTGCTCCTCTGCAGTCCCTAGGGAGCACTTTTCACAGCAGAATCCCTCAGAATTCCCTCAGAATGGCTCAGATAACACTGCTCAGCTCCCAGAACCTGCCTGGTTCTGTTGCTTCAGGCACCTCAAGGTGCAGGATCCCAGCACAGGGATTTCCAGCAAAGTGGGGCTGCTCTCAGCATTTTTTTTAATTTTCTAAGATAAACTCCACTGCTTTGAGAGAGATGCTGGCAATCTGCCAGCCTGGGGTTATTTTCCAGGCCTCCATCCATGGGTGACCTCCTTCAATCCATGCCAAGTGCAAGGGTCCTGCTCCTGCTCCCTTTTTCCCTGCTCCTGGTGCTGGGGGAGCATCCTGCTCCTCCTCCAGCCTTGAGTTCAGGAGCCACAAGGAGCTGATCCCTGTCCTGCTGCCAACCCAGCACTTCAGCTGGAGGAGAGGAGGCTGAGAGGGGATCTGCTGAATGTCCATCAATAGCTGAGGGGTGGGGGGCAAGAGGAAGGGGACAATCTCTGTTCTGGGGTGCCCAGGACAAGGAATAATGGGTTGGAGCTGGAACAGGGAAAGTTTCACCCCAAAACTTCTGGAGTGTGAGGGTGAGGGAGCCCTGGCCCAGGCTTCCCAGAGAGGTTGTGGAGTCTCCTTCTCTGGAGCCTTTCCAACCCCCCCTGGATGTGTTCTGTGTGCCCTGCCCTGGGGGATCCTCTGATGCTCCTCCTGGTCCCCTCAGCACTCACGGCTCTGAGTGGTGGTCAGGGGGTCGTGGGGAAAGGGATGGATGGAGTGTGAGAGCCTGGAGAAGGGAAGACTCCAGAGGGACCTTAGAGCTGCCCCCCAGTCCCTGAAGGGAACCCCCAGGAAGGCTGCAGAGGGACGTTTCATGAGTGCCCAGTGACAGGAGAAGGGGAAATGGTTTGAAACTGAGGGAGAAGAGGCTCAGACTGGATCTTAGGAAGAAGTTCTTCAGCAGGAGGGATGAGGAAGGGACAGGGACATCATCTGAGTGAGCCCTGGGGCTGCTCAGCCTTGAGGAGAGGAGGCTGAGAGGGGATCTGCTGAATGTCCATCAATAGCTGAGGGGTGGGGGGCAAGAGGAAGGGGACAATCTCTGTTCTGGGGTGCCCAGGACAAGGAATAATGGGTTGGAGCTGGAACAGGGGAAGTTCCACCCCAAAACTTCTGGAGTGTGAGGGTGAGGGAGCCCTGGCCCAGGCTGCCCAGAGAGGTTGTGGAGTCTCCTTCTCTGGAGCCTTTCCAACCCCCCTGGATGTGTTCTGTGTGCCCTGCCCTGGGGGATCCTGCTGGGGCAGGGGGGTTGGACTGGGGGATCTCCAGAGCTCCCTTCCAACCCTGAACATTCCGTGATTCCATGACTTGTGTCCCAACAAAGGTCACCTCAGACACAGAGTTCTTGGAAGTGGTGGTGGGAACCCACATGGGGGCTCTGGTCCAGCCTCCAACTTCCAGCAGGAATGTCACCAGCAGGAATGTCACCAGCAGGAATGTCACCAGCAGGGTGGATGTGGCTCTGTCCAGCCAAGACCTAGAATGGGGTTGTCCTAAAGCTTTCCTGACATTGCTGCAGCCCTGGAGGCAGTTTTGGTGCTGATGGTTTCCTACACCTCTCAGTACCACCAAATGATTTCCAGCCAGAAGGATGTCTGCCAGAAGTTGCCATTTTGGGGGGATCTCCTGTGTTTCTCCCACATGTTTAGGATCCCCTATGCTTGGGTCCCATGCTGAGACATCCCTGTGTCCTGGCATTGCATTTGTAGGTCAGGAACCTATTGACAGAGGTAACAGGTTTGTGAAACACTGGACCAGGCTGCCCAGGGAGGTGATGGAAGACCCATCCCTGGAAAATTCCCATCCCTGGAAATACTCAACATCAGATTTGTCTGGACTTCTGAGCCCAGTCTGGACTTGAATCCCTGGGATTTGAACCCAACAGCATCCTCTGCCAAGGAGCTCCCCAGTTATCTCCTGGCCATGTGAGAAATCACCTCCTTTATTCCTGAACCCAATTTTTTTCCAACCTCCCACAGGTTCATTTATGGGGTGAGCAGCCAGTTTGTCACTGGGACCACACTGGTGGCTTCCATCCAGCACCTGCTGCTTATTCCTGCACTGCCACCACCTCCTGAGCAACTCAGGACTTCCCTTGCAACCCCTGGCTTCTTGTTTTCCTTAAAAAAAAAACAAACTTCTGGCAAGGGGATTGATGGAACTCCCATCAGATGACACCAACAGATTTTGCTGACTTTTTGGGTTGGACTTGATAATCTCCAATTTTCTTCTTTGAGGAATGAAGAGCTTGCAGGTGCCTTTGCCAGCAGGCAGCTGCTCTCCTCCTTTGCAGACCTGGTTCCAGGTCAGTCCCAGTTTTACTGGAACCAGAACAGGGGGGATATTCCCACCCCAAAAGGGAAAACATGAAGGGCTGATCACACAGCACCATTCCCAGGGATTCCTGAGATTTTCTCTTCAGCCCTTGACCAGTTTTTGATCAGTTTTTGACCACACCATGGCACCACATCTCCCTTAAGGTGCTGCCCTTTTGGAAAGACCCAAACAACCTGTATTTTTTCCTTTTTGCTGTGGAAGGAGATGTTTCCACCTCCTTCAGACCTGCCCTGTTCCAGTAATCACATTTGGGGAGAAAAGAGCAATTTCAGAAGGTGCCTCTGCCCCTGTGTTTGCCCTCACAAAAACCTCCCCTGTCTCAGGGCACCAGAGGATTTTGTTCCTTTGAACATAACACATAATATTGAATTATTTCACAGTGTTTATAAGCAGTTTCAAAACTCCCCTTTTTAACACCAGCACGGCCAAAAACCAGGTAGTTTTCTCCCTAGTTTCCTATTAAATGCCATTTCAGCATTCTCAATTTCAAGGATGCCACCCTGTAATTTCATACTATGAGAGACCCGAGTTTGACTTCTCAGCTTTTCTCACTCCCTTTGAACAACTTTAAACTTATTTTTGAGAAGAATTCTGGACTGGGAACGCCGTGCCACAAAATACCTTGGGTTCCATCCTTTTCTTTTACAGCCATTAAAAAATTACAGCACTAAAATTGTGCAGCCTTTGATGCCATCCCCTGTCAGTACACAATTCCTGGCAGGTTTCATCAGATGTTACCCACTGGGCAGGTTTATTCTGGCTAACTGTAAAATAATCAAGGATTAAAATGAAAATATCTTCCTGAATAAAAAAAAAAAACACCTTCTGCCAGCCATGCCTCATGGTTGTCAAGTCCTCCAGATGAGGTTTGTATATATACATCCTGTGATGGTTTTTTGATCATTCCAATTATTATTTGTTGTTTGTCCAAATCCCATTTTTTTCTTAAGGTATTATATTATATTCTTAAGGTATTTTTTTAAAACATAGATTAATAACTTACATTCTTAATTGCTGCATTTCTCTATATTCTGGAAAATTGGGAGTTCCTTGTTATTTATATTTTTTTATTTCATTTTTCCTTCTTTTCCATCTCTGTAATGTCCTGCTTTACACTACCAACTTTTCCAAGATTTGCCATGCTTACAATCCTGAAGGTGATACCTTTATAAACTTTACTTTTCCCAAAGTTTCTTTAAACTCCACAAGTTAACACCCCACCACAATGGGATCATTTCTGCAGTCCCTGCAGGTTTTACCACCAGAGTTTTACCTGCCTGAGTTTGCCTCCAAGTGGCATCGTAAGTTGGGCTCAAATTAGCTGTTGAAAAAAAAAAATATCCAAAATTATCTGCCCTATTCTACAGTTCTAAATCTATCTCCTGTGCTCAAAAAGTGCCTCCCCTCTTTAATTGGTTCCCATGGATACCATCCAAAAGTTTCATTCCTTTTAGGAATGAAAATCTTCAAATCTTTACTGCAATCCCCCAGTTGACTTTGGCTCCCAAATTTAGCTGAAGGCTTCACACCCCAAGACTTCAGACATTCAAATGGCCTCAGAAATGCAGTTACCTTCCACTCCTTGCTCCTCTCCACAGCTCCCTTGGTCTCCCCAAGGATGTGAAACCTTCACTTGAAGCTTCCCTGGGGTTCTGCTGCATCCCTGGAGGGGCCCAGCAGAGGCTGATGCTCAGCTGATGGGTTCTTCCCTCTTTTTCCCCCTCATCCCAGCTTCTGGAAGCAGGAAGGCTCAGAGTTGGTAACGTGCACGAAACTTTCACTGAGCAGCAGATGGGCTCAGAAATGCTGGAGGGAAGAGCTGAAGGGGAGAGGGAGCTGCTGGTTCCTCTCTTAGCTCCCCCCAGGCAGGACCCCACAACCAGTTGAACAGGTTGAGCAAGGAGGGCTCTCCAGGGTCACATTTCAGCACAAGCCATCCAGGGCCAGGTCCCCTCACAAAGCCTCAAGGGATGGAAAAGTTTGATCTTGATTTAACTCAGAAACAGAGGAACCCCAGTGCAATGTCCCCAGTGGGGTGGGGAGGGCAGTGGGCAGCAGCCAGCACCTGCTTGTCTGCTGGTTAGAGACCAGTACAGTGCTGGTCCACACTGGGAGAGGGGACCAGGGTGAGGTCTGAGGTCACTAAATAAAATCTCTTTACTGTACAGATGAGGGAGGGGAGATCTTGAGCTGTCAGGCACTGGGGCATCACCCCAGGGCTCATCCCCACTGCTCATCCCACCCTTCCTCCTGAAGGACAGGACCTGTTTCCCCACCAAAGGACTTGAGGTGACAGGGAAGGGCAGGGGGAGGCTGTTCACAGTGACAAGGATGGGATCACATCTGTCCCACTGCATGGGTTGGAAAATCCCACCCAGGGGAATGCTCCCTTCATCCCTGACAAGCTGGGGAGCATGAAGCAGGTGATAACCAGCAGTCCCAGAGCAGGAGGGGCTGTTCTGCTCTGGAAGGTGCTACTCAAGACAATTTATCATTCAGACAAAGAGGTGGAAAAGGGTTAAATCCTGCCTGGGCTCCCCAGGCTTTGGTTATCTGCAGCATGGCTGCAGGGCTACACGGTGCCTGTACATGTTCTGGGATCAGGAGTTAAGTGTTTAAATGATAAGTGATATCTTAAAAACATAAGTTTAGCAATGAATCTCTGCCGACAATACTGTACTATTAGTTAATAGGCAGAATTAACTCACTGGCCTGGGGCCAAGCCCGTCACAGCCAGAGCCAGAACAGCTGAAGCTGCTTCTCACTTGGGTTTTGCTTTTAGGGGATTTGCTGCTGCAGGGAGACTCCGGTTTCTGTAAAAATACTCCGGCGTTTTCCTCCTCCCGACCTGCCTCTGGAAGCTCCAGGCTTCTCGGAGCCAGAGGGATTCAGCCAGGAGCCCCAAAGCTTTCCTTTCACATCCAGAGACACCAGCAAGGGTGCCCATCTCCCTCAGGCATCTCTGCACAGCCCCCACCAGCTGCCTGCACACCCTTGGGGGGTTTTTACAGGCAGCTCTACAGCTCTGGGTGCCACCAAGGGACCTGCTTCCCATCCCTCCCATCCAAAATTAACTCTCCTCTCCCTTGATGGGAGAATCATTTTCCATCATGGTCGGAAAGGACCATCAGGAGTCCAGCTCTCAGTCCTACAGCACCTTAACCAAAGGAGCTTCAGGGAATGGAGCTTCCCTAGACCCCAAGAAGAGGCTCTCCTGGATCCTTCTGGCAGGTGGGGCTCCTTGGGTGATGCTTTTTCTCCCTCCTGGCCCCAGGGTGGCTTCCCAGAGTTTTGAGGCTGCAGGTGACAGCTCTCTATCCCCAGCTGCTTCTCTGCTGACAATCCTGCTGCACATCTTTGACCTTGCAGGGAGCAAAAGGAAGGCACCTCCTCCTCCAGGTGTGATGAGCCAAGGGCTTCATGTGCAAATAAAACCTGTTCTTCCTGCACGGGGAACTGAAAATGCTGCACTGAAGTGTCACCAGCAAACCCATTTTGATGTCCCTGAGAAATAATCTCTCGTGGCTTTCTCTGCCAGGGAACCACCTCCTGATGTAAACTATTATGAAGGTGCAACCAGAGCGTTGGCTTTCCCATTTTTGTAACCCCTGTGCTGCTTTTTTTTTCCCCAGACAAGGCTTTACCTGCTGCTCCACGTAGAGGGGTTTGAGCACCCTGTGACGGTGCCCCCCAACTTAAATGTGGGCAGCAAATCCCAGTAAAATTTGGGTCCCAAGGTGGAAAAGCAGCTGGCAGGTGGTGTTCAGGACCATGTGGCCCAGTGCTGCAGTCACTTGTGACCATATGGCAGCAAGAAGAGCATCATTTCACAGTGTTGTGCCTGGCTGAGGACAGCAGTGAGGATGCACAGTGCTCCCTGGTCCATGACCATCCTCCAGGGAAGCCATTAATTGTGTGCAGAAAAGGGCTTTGGAGAGGCTCCAGCATCACTCCCCGTGGCACAGGGCTTTGTGGCACTTGCTGGGCTGCTTGGAGCTGCTGGCTTGGTGACCAGAGAAGGCTTCAGGACAGAAAGCAGAGGCTGGTGGCAAGAGAAGGTTTGAGAGGGGAGCTGTGGGACCTTCCCGTGGATGCAACAGTCACAGGAGACCCTTCCTGGGAGGAATTGGGGAGCCCTGGGAGAGCACTGGAGGGGTGGGGTGCTTCTGGAGCAACACTTCTGGAGGCCAGGAGCAGCAAGATCTGTCCCTGGCCCTTCTGCCTCCTTCTGTATTGGATTGAGTGCACTAAAGACAGAAGTTTCTCCATACACTATGGAGCTGGGCCACAGGATTCCCTGGAGGTTGCTGCTCTGTGTGTGGGACCAATGTGACCAATAATATCTGCAGTGATGAGAGCTCCTGAAGGGCATCAGACCTTGCTGTTGGCCACACTGAGCTGGAGAAGCTCATTTGGCTCACACACATGGCCAGCACCACCAGGGAGCCTTGAACTCCTCCAAACTCACGTGTGGGTAGCAAGAAATTAATCAATCACTTCTAATGGGTCAAGGAACCCAAGATGCTCGAGGTGCTGGTGTATCAGAGGGGCAGGGCACAGTGAGCCAAGCTTGTTTTTTCAGTTTTTGTCACTTTGGAGGGGTGAGGGACAGGGATCCATCCTGGTTGTCCAGTGGCTCTTAAGCTCTTGGCCTTCTACAGCTCATAAAGAGCTCTGTGTGCAGGTTGTGACCTTCCCTGAGAAGCCTCTCCAAGAGACGTGTGCTTTCTGCAGGATGCAAAGGACACCCCCTGGCCAGAAGAAAAGGGGCACAGCCACAGGGGGTGAGCCAGGGGACACTGCAGGGTGCAAGTGGGCAGTAGCAGACTGGATGGGCAGAGGAGGAGATGTCAGGGTGGTGGCAGAAGAGACCTCCTGGGGCAAACAGTCCTGGTAACATCTGCATGTCCTGGAGAGGGTTTGGCTGATGGGGCACATTCCCCTTGATTGTGGGGAATTCAAGGCTGTTGGGTGGTGTGATGGAGAGGTGGAACTATATTCCAGTTTGCAACCTCTGGAAAAATCCCACTTGAGACAACATAAGAAGGACATGGAGCTGTTGGAGCCAGTCCAGAGGAGGCCCTGGAGATGATCTGCTCTGAGGTCTGAGAGAGTTGGGGGTGTTGAGGCTGGAGAAGAGAAGGATCCCATGGGGAGACCTTAGAGCACCTTCCAGTGCCTGAAGGGGCTCCAGGAAAGCTGGGGAGGGACTTGGGACAAGGGCCTGGAGGGATGGGATGAGGGGGAATGGCTTGGAACTGGGAGAGAAAGGGGAGATTGTAGTGAAACGAGGCAACCAGGTGCCACTAATTGCCTTTATTAGCCCCCTAATCCTGCTCATGGGCAGTAGGGGCCCACCCTAATCAGGCCCAGGTGGGCTTAACACAAGCTCATGCCCACTACCTGCCAATTAGTGGCACCTGGTTGCCTCATTTCACTACAGGAGATTGAGGTTGGAGATGGGGAAGAAATTGTTTGGGGTGAGGGTGCTGAGCCCCTGGCCCAGGTTTCCCAGAGAAGCTGTGGCTGCCCCATCCCTGGCAGTGCTGAAGGTTGGATGGGGCTTGGAGCACCCTGGGCTGGGGGAGGTGTCCCTGACCATGGCAGGGGGTTGGAACTGGGTGATACTTAAGGTTTCATTCAAACCACCCTGTGATTCCATCCCCCCACCTGCTGTGGATGGGGCTGATTGCTCCACACCACGAGGGAACTCCCACACTCCCCAATCCCCGGGGGGTGACTCCAGGGGGTCTCAGGGCTGCCCGGAGCCTGCCGGCAACAAACCACGGATTTTTCCAGTTCCTGTGTTTTCCCGTCCCGCTGGATATGTCCCTTTCTCGGCCCTGTCCGCAACCATCCCCCCCGGCCCCTCGCCCACCCCGGTGTCACCGCGTCCGGAGCGCAGCTCAGCTCGGCGGGGCCGCAGCGGTGCGGCGGGGGCATCCCTCCAAGGAACCCCCTTCCCTGTTCGCTTTTTTTTTTTTTTTTTCCCTTTTTTTTTTTTTAGCGTTTTTGGTCGGTTGCTTTTTCCTTTTTCTTTTCTTTTTTTTTTTTTTTTTTCTTCACGGCGCGCAGCCAGTCAACCCCAACCGAGGCCGATTTGGGCTGAAATCACGGCTTTCTCTGGATGATCGACAGCTCCGGCACAAACCATCGGGCGGGCGGGGAGAGCCTCCCCGAACCCGCCCCAAGCCCCGTCGCCCCGTCGCCGCCCCCCGCCTCGCCACCTCCCCACCGCCCCTTCCCCTCTCCCCCCGGCTTCCCCCTCTCCTCCCCGGACAGGGTGGGCTCGCCTGGGCGGGGCGGGCGGCGCGGGGCTCTCCCCCCGCGCTGTGGCGGGGGTGGCTCGGCCCGGCCGCGGCGGCGGGGCCGGCGGTGCGCTCCGTGCCCGCGGCCGTGCCCGCGCGGCGGCGGCCCCAGCCCCAAGCCAGGGGGGCTCGGTTCAGTTCGGTTCGGTTCTGGTTTGTGAGGCTCGCTTCGGCTGTGTTCTGTTCGGTTCGGCTCAAGCCCGGCTCCGCTCTCCGCCGCCTCCATGGAGCGCCGGCCGCGCCGCCTCTGATGCCCGGCCCGGCGCGCACCATGGGGCCGCTGTGGCTCTGCTGGCTGCCCCTCGCCCTCCTGCCCCTGCTCGCCGCTGTAGAAGGTACGGGGGGGGGTGGGGTGGGGTGGGTGGGCATTGGGGGGAGGGTTGGGCAGGGCAGGTCCACCTTTAGGATTTTTTTTTTTTTTTTAATTTTTTTTTTTTTTTTTTTTTTGGCTGCTGGTGGGGTATCACTTTGTCCCCCTCCCCTTCCCCGCCGCACCCCCCCCCCCCTACCACCCCCCACTCCGCAGCGCTGCAGGGGAAGGCGAAGTTTTGGGGGAAGTGCTGCCCTGGCGGGAGGTGTTGCCGCCGGAGCCGGGGGCCCCTCGTGTGTCTGTGTCGTGTGTCTGTGTGTGTGTGTGTGTCCCCGTGTCCCAGCCCCCCGCGACTCCCCCCAGACCCTCCTTGCCTTTCTCTCCGCCATCCCTTCCCCGAGCTGGGCATCCCCCGCCGCTTCCCCCCCGCGCCCGGTCCCGGTTGGATACCCCGGAGCCGCTCTGCCCGGGATGCTCCCTGCCCGCGGATGGTGCCTGGGAGAGGCTTCGGGGCTCCCCGCAGCCAGGCCCAGCCGGCATCCCGCAGCTGATGGCCGGCTCCCCGGTGGCTGCGTGGCTTTCCCGGTGTCCCCGGGAGGAGCCGGGCTCCCCGCCGGGTTCCCCCGGTGCTCAGACAAAGCCGAGTCGGGCGGCAGGTGGGGAGCTCCTGCGGGCTGGGCGGGAAGATGGGGATGGGGTCTGGGCTGGGGGTGGAGGGGAGGACTCCGTCTCCCTGTTCCCAAACCCATCCCTGGGGTGGTTCCAGGCAGCGGGGGGGGGGGTGCTGCGAGGTGTCAGGCCAAGAACCGGCTGGTCCTGGAGCTGCCCGGTACCGGTGCGAGGGGTGGCACCGGGTTCTGGGGTTCGGCTGGGTGGTCGGTGCTGGGCTGGGGTGGTGGGAGCCGCACGGCCCGTGTTTGTCTGGAACATGGATGAGGCACCATTTATTGAGTTGGAGTTTTGGGAGATGACTCATGGGTTGGCCAGCTATACGTCGTGATATTTACAATATGGGAGCTTGGCATAAATAGGACTATTTACGTTGCAGCACTAAGCCAGCTATGGGATTCCTGTGAGCCCTGCATGGTTTTAATTAGGGGGGGTGGGAGAGGAAAGGGTTGGGGTTGATGTTTGTGGGAGCATCCACGTGGGATGTGTGACCATCAGGATGGGGCTGGTGACACAGTGGGGTCTGGGCTTGGACAGTGGGGTCTGAGCGGGCTTGACCATACAGAGCTGGTGCTGCTGAGTCTGGCAGGGAGGGATGGGGCACCTGGAGCCACCTCCACTCCTACCCTGTGCCCCCAGGAGCTGCCAGGCTGTGCCAAGGGGTTTGTCACCAGTTCCCTGTGCTTTTAAGGCATTTGCTTGAAGATGTGGGTGACCTTCCCACTATCATGACAGTGGTGCTGGGGTGTGTGAGCACCAAGGCTCATCCCAAGGGATGGAGAATGTACATCTGGTGGTGGCCAACAGTAATGGGGGGTTTCAGCCACCTGAGGTGTCCGTGTGGGATGTGTGACCATCAGGATGGGGCTGGTGACACAGTGGGGTCTGGGCTTCCAGTGGGGTCTGAGCAGGCTTGGCCATACAGAGCTGATGCTGCTGAGTCTGGGAGGGAGGGATGGGGCACCTGGAGCCACCTCCACTCCCACCCTGTGCCCCCAGGAGCTGCTGAGGGGTTTGTCACCAGCTCCCAGGGCTTTTAAGGTGTTTGCTTGAAGATGTGGGTGACCTTCCTACTATCATGACAGTGGTGCTGGGGTGTGTGAGCACCAAGGCTCATCCCAAGGGATGGAGAATGTACATCTGGTGGTGGCCAACAGTAATGGGGGTTTTCAGCCACCTGAGGTGTCCACGTGGGATGTGTGACCATCAGGATGGGGCTGGTGACACAGTGGGGTCTGGGCTTCCAGTGGGGTCTGAGCAGGCTTGGCCATACAGAGCTGATGCTGCTGAGTCTGGCAGGGAGGGATGGGGCACCTGGAGCCACCTCCACTCCTACCCTGTGCCCCCAGGAGCTGCCAGGCTGTGCCAAGGGGTTTGTCACCAGTTCCCTGTGCTTTTAAGGCATTTGCTTGAAGATGTGGGTGACCTTCCCACTATCATGACAGTGGTGCTGGGGTGTGTGAGCACCAAGGCTCATCCCAAGGGATGGAGAATGTACATCTGGTGGTGGCCAACAGTAATGGGGGGTTTCAGCCACCTGAGGTGTCCGTGTGGGATGTGTGACCATCAGGATGGGGCTGGTGACACAGTGGGGTCTGGGCTTCCAGTGGGGTCTGAGCAGGCTTGGCCATACAGAGCTGATGCTGCTGAGTCTGGGAGGGAGGGATGGGGCACCTGGAGCCACCTCCACTCCCACCCTGTGCCCCCAGGAGCTGCTGAGGGGTTTGTCACCAGCTCCCAGGGCTTTTAAGGTGTTTGCTTGAAGATGTGGGTGACCTTCCTACTATCATGACAGTGGTGCTGGGGTGTGTGAGCACCAAGGCTCATCCCAAGGGATGGAGAATGTACATCTGGTGGTGGCCAACAGTAATGGGGGTTTTCAGCCACCTGAGGTGTCCACGTGGGATGTGTGACCATCAGGATGGGGCTGGTGACACAGTGGGGTCTGGGCTTCCAGTGGGATCTGAGCAGGCTTGGCCATACAGAGCTGCTGAGTCTGGGAGGGAGAGATGTGGCACTTGGAGCCACCTCCACTCCCAGCCTGTGCCCCCAGGAGCTGCCAGGCTGTGCCAAAGGGTTTGTCACCAGTTCCCAGGGCTCTTAAGGCATTTGCTTGGAGATGTGGGTGACCTTCCCACTATCATGACAGTGGTGCTGGGGTGTGTGAGCACCAAGGCTCATCCCAAGGGATGGAGAGTGTACATCTGGTGGTGGCCAACACTGATGGGGGGTTTCAGCCACCTGAGGTGGTCACTGTAAGGTGTGCTTCCCTACGGATGGGGACAGTTCCCAGGGAGACAGTTGGAGAGGTCCCTGTGCTGTGCTTCCAGCCACCATCTCCACCTGGGGCTGAACACGTTGGTTTTGGGGTTGCCCACTGTTGTCTCCTGCCTTGTTGTGTGTGTCAGGGCATTGCCATGGTGGCTCACAGGGCTGGGGTGAGCTACCAGCTACTGTGTCCCAGCTTTTCTCTCCTTGCAAAAGCTTCTGGAGAGGTGAAAGAGTGTGGGATGCATCTCCCCAAGAGCTCTCTGCTCCTTCCCCTCCTTTGGGAGCTGCCTCTTCCTGGGGCTCCGTGGGATGCTTGGCATCCGTCTGCATCTCCAGATGTTCTGGGCACAGCTGGTGTGGACAAACTGACCCAGCCATGGAGGTGGTGGTGGAGCCACAAGTCACCTTTGTGGTGACAGTGTCCTCTGTGCTGCCATCACCAGCTCCATGAAATTCCCAGAAAAAGGGGGGGAGAAAAAGGCTCGTTCTGGGGAAAAATTGTTTTTTTTTGGTTATTTGCTTGGGGATCCTGCCTCTGGAGTCCTGTTCTCAGCTCTGCTGCAGAGCTTTTCTGTAGTGCTGGTAATTTCACTTGTCTCTTCTGTGCCTCAGTTTTCCTAATTACAAGGCGTAAAATAATCCAAGCGTCTTTCCCAAGGGAGCTGAGAGGTTTTGTTAATGAACATGACAAAGTGCTTTGGGATCCGTGGTTGAAAGTGCAGCTTTAGTCAGGGTACGTGTGTGTGCGGGGTGTTTATTTATCTACATGCTTTATATTTCTCTGTACACTATATATTCACTTGCATTTAACAAACCTTAATTAGAAACAAAGCCGATAGGGGAGGAAATATAAACAGGAGTGTGCATGAAAATTGGAAGTTGATTACTCACTGGCCAGCAGAATGCATGTCTAGGGCTCAGGAGGAAAAAGCTGTTTGGTTAAAACCAGCTCTGTTAAAAGGAAATGTGAAAAAGAACGTAAACCATAAATCAATATGGAAAACAGGGAGGTGGATGACAAGGTACAAAAAGCAGAGGTTGCCAATTGCTTACAGTTGTTAAGGCAGTTGCAAGGTATCTGCAGCTGAGAAAGTTCAGGCTTGTAAAAGGAAAGTTTTTTTTGTGAGTGTCCACACCAGCAAGTCAAGAACAAAGGAGTCCTGGAGGGGTCTGGATCCCCCACGGGTGGGTGGCAGTGCTGCTGTCACTGCCAGCTCCTCTTTGTGCTGGCTCTGTGTCTCGGGGGGACTGAGGCTGCTGAGGTGTTTTGGGGGGACCTGGGAAGGACACTTGGGTTGGTTTCAAAACCAGCAGTCCAGCCCAGCTAACTCGTGTGCAAGGAATGGGGCAAAAACAAAAAAAAAAACCCCAAATCCAGGCAAACCTGAAGGCACTCACTCTTCACCCCGTTGGAGTTAAGTTTCCATAAACCTTGTGGCGCTGGCAAGTTTCCCGAGGGCTGGAGGGAAGCCAGCACTGTGCCAAAAAATGCAAAAGGAGAAAAAGGAGATGGCCCTAATGTCTGTGAGGGTGTCTGGAGCAGCAGACTGGGATGGGTGAGGGAGAAGCATCCAGCTCGAGGTTTGCTGGGGAGAATCCTGGCCAAGGGGACTGGATCCTGAGCATCCTTCTGTGCTGGGCTGTTGTGATCCTGAGCATCCTTCTGGGCAGTTGTGATCCTGAGCATCCTTTTGTGCTGGGCAGTTGTAATCCTGAGCATCCTTCTGGGCTGGGCAGTTGTGATCCTGAGCATCCTTCTGGGCTGTTGTGATCCTGAGCATCCTTCTGGGCTGGGCAGTTGTGATCCTGAGCATCCTTCTGGGCTGGGCAGTTGTGATCCTGAGCATCCTTCTGGGCAGTTGTGATCCTGAGCATCCTTCTGGGCTGGGCAGTTGTGATCCTGAGCATCCTTCTGTGCTGGGCAGTTGTGATCCTGAGCATCCTTCTGGGCAGTTGTGATCCTGAGCATCCTTCTGGGCAGTTGTGATCCTGAGCATCCTTTTGGGCAGTTGTGATCCTGAGCATCCTTCTGTGCTGGGCTGTTGTGATCCTGAGCATCCTTCTGGGCAGTTGTGATCCTGAGCACCCTTCTGTGCTGGGCTGTTGTGATCCTGAGCATCCTTCTGGGCAGTTGTGATCCTGAGCATCCTTCTGGGCAGTTGTGATCCTGAGCATCCTTCTGTGCTGGGCAGTTGTGATCCTGAGCATCCTTCTGTGCTGGGCAGTTGTGATCCTGAGCATCCTTCTGGGCTGGGCAGTTGTGATCCTGAGCATCCTTCTGTGCTGGGCAGTTGTGATCCTGAGCACAACCTCAGGCTCGGAGGGGTTTGGAGGGGTGGGAGGGCTGTATCCTGTCCTGGGGTGCTGTGTCTGAGGTGCTGGTCACAAACACCCGTGGTTGTCCTTTGAGCAAGCTGGAATCTGTCCCTTTGTGTTTCTGTGTGGTTAATAATGGATTATGATGTACACAATGCACATTATGCATTTATGACATTGCATTGGTGGTGTACGGAGTGTGTTGTCTTGTGTTTTATGTGTTTCTCTAGGCTGTGACATATTTTAGTGTCACCTCTCGTGTCCACATTGTCACAACCTGCTGCTGAGCACCTCCAGGCCCAGCACAGATGTGGGGGGAGCAGCAAACAGGGGGTTTGGTTTGTGCCTTGTTGTCTCTGGCTTTGTCGGGGTCAGGGTGGAGGGAAATGTTTGCCATCTCCTGGGGTTCCTGGTCACACCAGGGCAGCTGTTTTGTCCTTGGGGCTCCAGGGAGGTGATGGGGTTCATGCCAGGACCGTCGGAGCTGTGGGAGCATCTTGGCAAGGCCAGCAGATCCAGGGAAAAACAGAGGATGTGTCAGGAAGCTGATCTATCCCATGTGTTTGATCTCCAAACACTGACCCGAGTCCAGGCTGCAAACAAATTTTCATTTGTGTCCTCCAGAGACCCTGGATTCCAGCCAGCCCTGCACCACCCACCTCCCACCTTTCCCTCCTTTCCCTGCTTCCTGGGTTAATATTTGACAAGGTCCCTTCCATGCACTCACCTGCCCTTTCCATGGCCAGGCCAGGAGCAGGGAAAGCTCCTTCTGGAGCCTGATTTAAACAGTGGTGTAGCTGCATTCTGCTCCTCCCAGGAGGAGCGGTGGTGCTCCCGGTCCTTGCTGTGTTCCTGGCTTCTCTGGGTCATAAAAAGGGATGGAGCAGATGTTGGAGGGAGATGCTGAGGGGACAGGGCTGTAGGGGATGAGGGCATAGCCAGCAGTGTCCCCTTGGGACACCACGGAGGGGTCTGGAGGTGCTCAGGGGGTGTTACTCGCTGTGTTTGGTGGGGTTTTGGGGCTGTCCCCAAGGATGGGAGCAGGGGTCGTCTGGCTGATGGGCTGAGGATCTGCCTGCACTAGTCAGTGGCTGTTTGTGTACACATACCTGAGCTGGCTGTCAGGAGAGGGGCACCAGGGGGGCTGCAAAACCTGCCTGAGGAGCTGTGAGAGATGAGAGTCTGAGCCCCCTGCTCCTGCCCCAACTCGTACCCACTCCTGATGGACCCACCCTGCTGAGATGGGGGCTGGTCTGGGGGTCTGTCTAAGGGTGAGGGTCCCATTCCCACATCTCATCATGAGATTCCCCCCCTGCAGTGCTGGGTCCAGTTCTGGGGTCCCCCTCAGCAGAAGGACACGGAGCTGTTGGAGCCAGTGCAGAGGAGGCCCTGGAGCTGCTGGGAGGGCTGGAGCAGCTCTGCTCTGGAGCCAGGCTGAGAGAGTTGGGGGTGTTGAGGCTGGAGAAGAGAAGGATCCCATGGGGAGACCTTAGAGCACCTTCCAGTGCCTGAAGGGGCTCCAGGAAAGCTGGGGAGGGACTTGGGACAAGGGCCTGGAGGGATGGGATGAGGGGGAATGGCTTGGAACTGGGAGAGAGAGGGGAGACTGAGGTTGGATTTTAGGAAGAAATTGTTTGGGGTGAGGGTGCTGAGCCCCAGGTTTCCCAGAGAAGCTGTGGCTGCCCCATCCCTGGCAGTGCTGAAGGTTGGATGGGGCTTGGAGCCCCCTGGGCTGGGGGAGGTGTCCCTGACCATGGCAGGGGGGATGGGTGTGGATGATCTTTAATCTCCCAACCCAACCCATCCTGTGATTCCTGCTATCCCACAGCAACTCTTTTTTTACTGGGAAGACCCCCATCAGCTCCCCCATCAGCTTGAGCACAGATCCTATGAAGAGAGGCTGAGGGAGCTGGGGGTGTTGAGGCTGGAGAAGAGGAGGCTCAGGGGAGACCTCATCACTCTCTCCAACTCCCTGAAAGGAGGTTGGAGCCAGGGGGGGGTTGGGCTCTTTTCCCAGGCAACTCTCAGCAAGACAAGAGGGCACAAGAGGTCTCAAGTTGTGCCAGGGGAGGTTTAGGTTGGACATTAGAAAGAATTTCTTTCTGGAGAGGGTGCTCAGGCATTGGAATGGGCTGCCCAGGGAAGGGGTGGATTCTCCATCCCTGGAGATATTTCAAAAGAGCCTGGATGTGGCACTCAGTGCCATGGGCTGGGAACCACGGGGGGAGTGGAGCAAGGGTTGGACTTGATGAGCTCTGAGGTCCCTTCCAACCCAGCCCATTCTAGGATTCTAGGATTCCTGCTTTGCCATCCCTCCCAAACCTGGCTTCTGGTTTGCAGTGATGCAGGAGTGAATCCCAGCTGCCTGCTGGGCTGGGACGAGAGGAGCAGGGAGATTGCAGGAGGCAAAAGTTCAGCTGTTAGATAAGGGGTAAGGATGGGGCCTCCCCTGATAAGGTGCTGACGTGTGGAGCAGGGGGTGGGAGGGATGGAGAAGCAGCTCTGGCTGAGCTGGTCCCCAGGGGTGCAGGAGCTTGGTGAGGGGGTGCTGGAGCAGGACAGGGACCCCGGGCAGGTTGGGTGGTGGCAGTGAGGAGCACCCAGGGAAGATTTGCCACAGTGATACCAACTGGATATCACTGGGGTGTCTGGGACATGTGTAGGATGGGTGGTGGTGGGCACAGGGGGGGCTGGATGGGTCGTGCCAGCCCCCCCCCAGGCAAAGCAGGGTGGAGGTGAAGGAGGAAATAAGGGTCTATGTCCCTCTCTGAGTATCTGTGCCTGGGGAAGGAGGCAGCAGCATCACATCCCTCATGATGAAATGAGATGAAACGGGCCAGGAGGGCAAAAAAACCCATAACTGTAAATGTGGTTGGTCCTTGCCTCTCTAAAAATCCCCTTTTGGGGTTACTCAGCCACCACTCAACAACCTCCAGGGAGGATCTCTTGAGTTGGGCCTGAGCATCACCCAGGGTGAGGGATGGGGCTGGGGTGTGGGTCTGTGTCCATGGGATCAACCTCCTGGCTGGGATGAGAAAGGGCTGGTGAGCTTCAAAAGTTGATGGAAAAAAAAAAAAAAAAGTTTATGGGTTGGTCTAATAAATGATGTTCTTCCTGCCCTGCCTCTCAGAAGCAGAGCATTGCATCTGTTAAATGACCAGCACTTAAAAATTCCACACAGTAACATTTAGGAAATCAGGCAGTAGGAAGGTGTGAGCTGAAGGGAGCAGCTAAAGGAGCAAAATACTTGCATGTGATGTAGGAAATGATATTAAAGCTCAGGGTAAATGCGTGCAGCCATTTAAGGTGTGAGTTTTAAAAAAAAATAAAATAAATCTTAATTAAGTGGCAAATGGAAGGAGGTCACTGGAGGTAAAGAGATGTTCTCCAGAAAGTGGAAGTCGTGTCTAAAAGGGGAAAATAGGAAAAAAAAAAAAATTAAAAAATCAGAAACTGATTTGCATGGTGAATGCAAAACCATTTGGCAGCCTGTGAGGAATTTGAAAAATAACTTGTGAGAAAAAATGAATTATCTCCCCCCCCCCCCCCCCCCCCAAAGGTCCCCTGCCAACAAATGAGAATTAAAAGGTTAAAACCAAGCAGGATGGAGGAGCTGAGGCACTTCAGGGGCCCCCAAAATAGCCAAGGGGACTCCCAAGGAGCTTTCCCTCCAGGACAAGGCTGAGGGTGAAGTGGTGGCAGAAGATTTTGTATTTTAGAATAAATGGGTAAGATGAATATTGGGGCAGAGGAAATGGGATGAGCAGCTCCTTGGGTGATCCAGGCCACTCCAGAGCAGTAATTTTAGAGGAAGGGCTCTCTGATGGATTAAAATCTGCTTAAAGAATGGGAAACAAAGAGTCAGTTTTCCCACTGGCCGGGGGTCAGCGTGAGGCTTGCACTGTGAGATGTATTTATAAACACAGCAGAAAAGGGGGGGGGAGCTGGGTGGCGAGAAAGTTTGCAGATTATACAAAATTATGCAGGCTGCTAAAAACAACAGTTGTCTGGAAAATATTGCAGAAAGGATCTCGTGACACTGGAGAACCAGGCTATGAAGTGGCAGATGAAATGTAGTCAGCGATGAATGAATGAAAAGGGATTCACTTGGAAAAAAAAAAAAAAAAAAAAAAAAAATTACCCTAAACCCATGCATACAGAGTGGCAGTCTTTAAATTACTTATTAGCATTTTAAGAAAGAGATCTTAAAGTCATTGTGGGCAGGGCTCTTTGAAAGCATCAGCTCTGAACTGGGAAAGGCTGGGGAAGGAGGGTGAAGATGCTGGCACAGGAGAAGGGCTTGGGCAGGGTGGGTTTCAGCCTGGGGGAGGGGGGCACAGAGGTGTGAGGAAGAGGGTGATGAAGGGCTGAGAGGAAGAGGGTGATGAAGGGCTGAGGATTCATCATTTTTCACTCTTTCTGGAGTGAGGAGCATCTGAGGGCCCTGTGGGTGCTGATCCTGGAGCAGAGGAGGCTGAGGGGAGACCTTCTGGCTCTCTGCAACCCCCTGAGAGGAGGTTGGAGCCAGGGGGGGTCGGGCTCTGCTCCCAAGGAACAAGGGATGGGACAAGAGGAACTTTTGGCACAACTCAAGTGGTGCCAGGGGAGGTTTAGGTTGGAGCTTGGGGGACAATTTCTCCCTGGAAAGGGATGTGCATAAGGTCCCCATTGGCACTCCTGCCCTCCTCAGCCTTCTGCAGGGTGGGAGCACAGGGCTGGAGCTGGAGGAGGAGGGGAGCTGCCCTCAGGCCTGGGTTCATCTCTGGGGGGTGAAGGGTGGGTTTAGGGGTGGGTAAGGAGGGGTGAGGGTGGCTGAGGATGTGAATGTCCCCCTGATAGAGAGGGGATGCCTTGAGCTGTGCAAGCTGGTGCTGGGAAGGGCAGACAAAGGGAACAATGGGCTCTGTGGCCAGCTCCTGGGAGGGCTGCTGAGCCCAGCACTGCAGAGGAGGGGGAGGCAGCCAGGGGAAGGGCTTGGTTCCCCTCAGCTCCCACCCAGGCTTTGAGGGTCATGGGGAGAGCTGGTCCCAGGACAAATCCCATGGGAGGTGAGGGTTAGCACAGGGTGGTGGGGGTTGGAGGTTCATTAATGATCCACACCCCTGTTCCATGGTCAGGGACACCTCCCCCAGCCCAGGGGGCTCCAAGCCCCATCCAACCTTCAGCACTGCCAGGGATGGGGCAGCCACAGCTTCTCTGGGAAACCTGGGGCTCAGCACCCTCACCCCAAACAATTTCTTCCTAAAATCCAACCTCAATCTCCCCTCTCTCTCCCAGTTCCAAGCCATTCCCCCTCACCCCATCCCTCCAGGCCCTTGTCCCAAGTCCCTCCCCAGCTTTCCTGGAGCCCCTTCAGGCACTGGAAGGTGCTCTAAGGTCTCCCCATGGGATCCTTCTCTTCTCCAGCCTCAACACCCCCAACTCTCTCAGCCTGGCTCCAGAGCAGAGCTGCTCCAGCCCTCCCAGCAGCTCCAGGGCCTCCTCTGCACTGGCTCCAACAGCTCCGTGTCCTTCTGCTGATGGGGAACCCAGAACTGGACCCAGCACCCCAGGGGATCTCCCAGAGTGGATCAGGGGGGGTTTCTGGGCTCTCAGCACACATGGCTTGGCTCATGGGGAGTTTCTCACCAACCAACCCTCTGTTATCCTCCACCAAGCAGCTTGCTGCCAGGCTGGACCTGCTTGGTGTTCATCTGCCTGGCAGCAGGGCTGAAAGCCATGGGAAGCATCATCCCAGCTCCCCAAACATGTCCCTGGATTGGTTGGGACAGAGTGTGGTGAGCTCTGGGTGCAGGGAGAGGAGCTCCTCATTCCCATGGATCAACCACTGGAGCCACGGGCTTTGGTTTGGGCTGCTCACTGAAACTGGAGAGGTGGGGATGGGATGAGTGAGGACAAACTGGGCTGGCACAGGCTGTTCAGATGCCTCCAGGTGTGTGGTTGCTGTCACTGGGGCTGATGATTTGTGTCCTACCAACACCCCTGTGTGCCTGCAGCTGCTGCTCCCCACTAGGGACCTGGCAGCATCCTTCCCTGCCATGGCTCCTGGGGCTCTGCAGCTCATTTTTCTGGCCATGGCCAAGCTGCTTCCTCCTGAAGTTTGGCTTCAAGCCCTTCTTCTCTCATGAGATGCATCCTTCTTGCAAGTTCAGCTTTTTCTACACCCAACTTATGGGCAAGGGTGATGGGATTCCATCATAGAATCATAGAATCCTAGGGGTTGGAAGGGACCTCGAAAGATCATCTAGTCCAACCCCCCCTGCCAGAGCAGGGCCCCCTAGAGTACATCCCCTAGGAACGTGTCCAGGTGGGTTTTGAATGTCTCCAGTGAAGGAGACTCCACAACCCCCCTGGGCAGCCTGTTCCAGGGCTCTGTCACCCTTACAGTAAAAAAATTTTTTCTGATATTCAACTTGAACCTCCTATGCTCCAATTTACACCCATTACCCCTTGTCCTATCACTGGTCACCACTGAGAAAAGCCTAACTCCATCTCCCTGACACTCACCCCTTACATATTTGAAAACATTGATGAGGTCACCCCTCAGTCTCCTTTTCTCCAAACTAAAGAGACCCAGCTCCCTCAGCCTTTCCTCATAAGGGAGATGTTCCACTCCCTTAATCATCTCAGTAGCTCTGTGCTGGACTCTTTCAAGCACTTCCCTGTCCTTCTTGAACTGAGGGGCCCAGAACTGGACACAATACTCCAGGTGTGGCCTCACCAATGCAGAATAGAGGGGGAGGAGAACCTCTCTCGACCATTCCAGAGGAGATCTCTCTCGACCTCAGTCTGACCAAGGAGGGAGGTTTGGTCCTGGGGAGATGTGTGGGGATGTTGCTTTTTTCTGCCACCTCTTATGATGAGCACATGTCTGGAGAAGCCATTTGTGGCTTTCACCAAGAGCTGGGAGTGCCCTGGACTGACAAGCATCGTGCAGGTGGTTTGGGGCAAGGTATGGCAGAAAGTCTGCTGCTGATTAGGAGATCTGAAAATAAATAATAATAATAATAATAATTAAAAAAAAAGCTTTGTGCAGCAGAGGGGAGGCTGGAGAAGCTTTGGTCCATCTTGGCAAGGTCCCTGCAGGGGGATGGCTGGAGCTGGCCATGCTTGGAGCATGGGATGGGTCCCATCTCACCATGCAGAGGTTGTGGGTGCCTTTGATTATTTGCTTGGTGTCTAATCCTGTTTCCAGGCTCCACAACTGTGGCTCAAAAACTTCTCCAGGGAGCCTCACTTCATAAATCTTGGCCTGGTTTTACCTTTAAGCCCCTCTGGTATCTGGGGACAGAAATGTCTGAGCTGGGGGCAGTGCTGATGAAATGAAACAAGGTGAGGAGGGATGGGTTAGGGTTAGGGTTAGGGATTTAATTGCAGCATTTCCTGCACATCTCTGCTCCCTGATCCCCCTGTGCTCACCCAGTGCCCTTGCTGGGGGTGCTGGTCTGGAGCACCTGCCTGTGGAGCTTGGGGCTTCCTCATTGCTTTGTTATAACCTTAAAAAAATATAATTCCAAACCCTCTGTGTTGGCAGGGACACCAGGTTGCTCCAAGCCCCACCCAAGCTGAATTTGATGGGATGGAGCTGTCAGCTCTTTGCTGCTCCCTGACATGGGAATGATGCTGGGGGATGGGACCATGGATTGAGCCAGGCAGGGCAGGGCAGGGCAGAGCAGCCTCCCCAGGGACAATTTCCAGCCAAGTTGGATGAATTCATCCTCTGGGCAGAGCCCTGTCCGTGCCAGAGCTGGGAGAAAGTGTCCTCTGCTTTTAGCCACCTGCCAGAGGGATGCTGAGTCCCCAGGTGACAAGGAACACAAGTCCAGGGAGCATCTGAGGCAGGACAAGAGGAACTTTGGGCACAACTCAAGTGGTGCCAGGGGAGGTTTAGGTTGGAGCTGGGGAAGAATTTCTCCCTGGAGAGGGTTGTCAGGGCCTGGCCCAGGCTGCCCAGGGCAGGGCTGGAGTCCCCATCATCCCTGGAGGGGTTTCAGAGCCCCAGAGATGTGGGGATGAGGGACATGGGGCAGGGGTGGCCTGGGCAGTGCTGGGTTACTGGTTGGACTGGGTGATCTTGAAGCTCTTTTCCACCCTTTCTGGGCTCCACTGGTTTATGACAGAATGGGACAGGAAGGAGGGGCAGAGACTGAAGGGGATGGAGCATGGCCAGAGAAGGGAATGGAGCTGGGGAAGGGGCTGGAAAGCAAGGAGAAGGTCTTGAGAATACGGAGAAGGGTCTGGAGAAGTTGTGAGGAGCATCTGAGGGCCCTGTGGGTGCTGATCCTGGAGCAGAGGAGGCTGAGGGGAGACCTTGTGGCTCTCTGCAACCCCCTGAGAGGAGGTTGGAGCCAGGGGGGGTCGGGCTCTGCTCCCAAGGAACAAGGGATGGGCCAAGAGGAACTTTTGGCACAACTCAAGTGGTGCCAGGGGAGGTTTAGGTTGGAGCTGGGGAAGAATTTCTCCCTGGGAAGGGTTGTCAGGGCCTGGCCCAGGCTGCCCAGGGCAGGGCTGGAGTCCCCATCATCCCTGGAGGGGTTTCAGAGCCCCAGAGATGTGGGGATGAGGGACATGGGGTGGGGGTGGCCTGGGCAGTGCTGGGGGAATGGTTGGACTGGGTGATCTTAAAGGTCTTTTCCAAGCAAACCAATCTGATAAATGTTTTGACCCTCCCAAGCTTCTCCCATCCTCCTTGCAGGAGGGGGCTGGGAATCAATGATCCCAGGGGTGTGCAGGATGCTGTGTGGGAATCCCTTGGCAGCAGGGACAGAGCAGGGCACTGGGGTGGGAAGGGAAGGGAAGGGAAGAGAAAAGAGGGAAGGGGAAGGGAATGGAAAGGAAGGGAAGGAGTGCTGAGCACCTGCAGGTCTCCATTCATCTGTTCTAGCTTTGGGGAACCTCGAAGAGAGTCTTTGGACAGCTGCAGAGCAGTCAGGAGTGAGGGCAGGCAGAGGAAAGGTGCTAATGAGGATGTTGGCAGCACTGGCAGGGGTTGGTGTCTGGCTGGTGGAAGTGTTGAACAGGCAGCACGGGGGCTGCTTGGTGTCACACTGGGTGTGAATCTGCAGGCAGCAGGCAGCTAGCAAGGCTGCAGCCAGCTCAGGGGGTGATGGAGCCATCCTGGGGTAGGTGGGTGCTGCTTTGGGTCCATTCCTGGCAGCTGAGGGGGGGTTGGTGATGTGGCTTTGTCACAGTGGGGACAGAGCTGCTCCGAGCATCACCCCAGTAATAGAGAGATGCTCCAGTTGGCCACTGCACAGCACTGGTGCCTGATCCCCCCTGGTTTTCTCCTCCTTTTGGCTCCTCACCTTTCTTCTTGCAAGGCTTTAGGATGAGGTGGAGAGCAGGGAAGTTGCTGGCGATGCTTTGATTTTTTTTTTAAGTCAAACTCCCGTGGCTTGGGATTCAATAATGTGTTACCAGATTTTGCTGTGACTGACACCTGTTCTGGCTGGAGAGGGAAAGCTTCTGATAAACACAGAGCCTCTGGAAATGCTGAATTTCCTGGCAGCTGCTCCTGGTTGTCATCTGCTCTCTGTCCCCCCTGGAGGAGCATCAGCAACCCCTTATGGGGTTGTAACCACCCCATAACTCAAGCAGTAGCTGGGGTGGTTTTCTGGGCTCCACTGGTTTATGACAGAATGGGACAGGCAGGAGGGGCAGAGACTGAAGGGGATGGAGCATGGCCAGAGAAGGGAATGGAGCTGGGGAAGGGGCTGGAAAGCAAGGAGAAGAGGCTGGAGAGCATGGAAAAGGGTCTGGAGAACATGGAGAAGGTCTGGAGAACATGAAGGAGGATCTTGAGAATATGGAGAAGGGTCTGGAGAATGTGGAGAAGGTTGTGGAGAAGTTGTGAGGAGCATCTGAGGGCCCTGTGGGTGCTGATCCTGGAGCAGAGGAGGCTGAGGGGAGACCTTCTGGCTCTCTGCAACCCCCTGAGAGGAGGTTGGAGCCAGGGGGGTCGGGCTCTGCTCCCAAGGAACAAGGGATGGGAGAAGAGGAACTTTTGGCACAACTCAAGTGGTGCCAGGGGAGGTTTAGGTTGGAGCTGGGGAAGAATTTCTCCCTGGAAAGGGTTGTCAGGGCCTGGCCCAGGCTGCCCAGGGCAGGGCTGGAGTCCCCATCATCCCTGGAGGGGTTTCAGAGCCCTGGGGATGTGGGGATGAGGGACATGGGGTGGGGGTGGGTTACTGGTTGGACTGGGTGATCTTAAAGCTTTTTTCCCCCCAAAATAATTTGGTGATTGTGTGATTCCCTTCAGGCTGGTCCCATAGCACTGCTTTGCTGCTTCCTTTCCATGTGCAGGAGAAGTTGGGGCTGAGCTGGAAAATAAAGGCTGTGCAGGGGACAGTACCAGGGGCTGTGGTCAGTTCAGGCAGGGAATATTTGGGGCCCTCCAGGAGGGATAAGACAAGCCTGTGACCATGACCCTGAGCCATGCTGGAGGGGTGCCAGGGGCTGTCCCCATGGCTTTGTGCCAGGGGAAGAGAAGCAGAAGCCTTGCTCTCTAATTTGGGGTGGCCTAAATAGGAGCTGGGCTCCTGCTTGTGGGTGCTGAGCCCTTGGAAAGCTTTGGGAGGTCCCTGATGTGTGGGCTACAGAAGGAGAAAAAAAAAAAAAAAAAAAGAAGATAAAAATAATGGGATTTGAGAGGTCAACCTCGGGTGTGTCATCCACCAGCTCTCAGTGGGCAGAGGGGTGGGGAAGGGCTTGGCTCCTGCTCTGGGTCTCCTGGAAGTTCCATCCCAGAGAAAGAGCCCAGGGATGCACTGAGGGAGATTGTGGGGCAGGGGATGTGCAAGGCAGGGTTTGGGAAGTGGCCCCGTGTTTTTATTTGGTGCAGAAGAAGGGTTTGAAATGGGTGGTAGGCTCCTGTGCTCCAGAGCTTTATCATAAAGATAAGATAAAGATAAAGATAAAGATAAAGATAAAGATAAAGATAAAGCCACCTCGTGTGGCTGGGAATGAGTGGGAGCGTGGGGAGCCCACCTGGAGTGGGTGTGGGGTGGTCCCATCACGAGGGCTGCCAGACAACTGATAGATGAATCAATAGAGCCCAAAAAAAAAAACCAACCCCAAAACAATATAACCCCTTGATTCTGTTCCAATTCTGTAACAATAAAATGAAACAAACATCATGCTTGAGTTGCCTGAAGAAATCCCACCCAGCATCCACGCTGAGGGACACCCTGGACCCTGCTTGGATGTCACTGGGGGGGTCACACCCTGAGGATGCAGCTCCCATGTACAGTCCCTGTGGATGGGTGGCAGCAGAGGGGCTCCTGCCCCAGCCCCACAGTTTTTTTCCTTTTTCCAGCTGAGCTGGGGGTCTGCAGGAGGGATTTGGTGCAGCCATCTCACCACGTCTGGGCTGGGAGGTGCCCTCTTGTCTGATCTCTGAGCCTTGATTACCTCCTCTGATAATTAAGTGGGAGCATCCTGGGGGTGCTTTGTCCCAGCTGGGCAATGTTTCCCAGGCCCACATCTTTCTGAGCCAGGGAGGTGTTCAGGTGGCCTCTCCCTGGAGGATTTCTCCTGGTTCTGGTGGCCCACTGGACCTGGGGGGTGGCAGCCTGGGAGGTCCAGCAGGGCCACACAACTCTGAGCATCTCAGTTTAGTGAGGCTGACTCCAAACCAAGTGTTTTAACCACTCAGAAAACGTGACTGTGGGGTTTATCCTGTGTCACAGGAGGAGGATGGGGAGCACTGGGCTGATCCTGGGACTGCTGCTGGGGGAAAAGGACATTGAAGCCCAGGGCTGCACACACCTTTTCCCAAGAGCAGTTGCATCTCCTCGTTTGCCCTGTTCTGGCAGGGGTAAATATGGAGTAGAGAGCAGCAGAGAAACCATCCACCACTTTTATTTTGGTCTCTGAAGGTCTCTGGAGGTGTGAGCAGGGCTGGCCAGCCCGGGGCTCGCCAGCTTTCAATGCTTGGAATAATTCCCCTGCTTGTGTTTGCAGGGCTCTGGTGGGGATGAGACTTGCTGGTCTCCATGGTTTTATGTGCTGTGGGACCCTGCCAACAGTTTAATCACAGCTGAACCCTCATAGAGCAGCAGAAAAAATGTTGTTGTTGGGATTAGGTTACCCATCCTTCCTATAAAAGACTCTATAAACAGTCCATCAAGCCCAGCATTCCTCTTGGCTGTGAGGTCCTTCACTCCTGATGGGGCTGGCATTTGCTTTGACTAAGTCTTTTTTTTTTTTTGGGGGGGTAGGCACTGCTTAAAAGGAGACCCCAAGGGTGGCTTTTCTGCCTGCATTAGTAGGGGAACCCCACAGGGCTGGCTTGGCAGAGGTGGTGTTGGGTGAGAGAGGAGCTGGCTGGGGAGGCAAGGGGTAAGAGGCAGCCCAGGAGGCACTGACAACAGCAGCTGCTCCATCCCTGGTGCTGAGGGATTTTTTTTTGGGTGGATTTGCCCTTTGTTGGGGTGCTGGAGAGTTTTCCCTCACCTTGGGGCAAGCAGGGACCTGTGGTTCCCCCTCACCCATCACCCAGCAGACCCCAGCCCCATCTTCTCTCTGCTGCAGCTTGAGCAATTTCCCAAAAGGTGCTGAAAATCCTAAAGCTTGGGCTGGGGTCTCTTTCTAGCCATGGGTGTTCCCACCTCCACCTCCTCCTTCACCTCCACCTCTGATGCCTGCTGGAAGAGCCCCTGGTTTAATACCATTTGTAGGACTTTTTTGGGGTGCTTTGAATTTTGTCACTCAGCCTGCAGAGAGCCCCAGGGCAGGGGACAGAGGGATATGGGTGATGCTGAGGCTCTTCCTTTGTCCTGGCTCCTGCATCCTTCAGGTAGCTCTGTGCACACCTTGGCTGTGTTTAGGGGCAGCTCATCTGTGGGGCTTGGAGATGCTCCTGCCAGGGACTCCCAAAAACCTTAAAGCCATGGTTATGCTCCTGCTCTCCCAACAAATAAGTTGTCATTATTTGCATGCCCAGGCTTCACCTGGGTCTGCCTGGCTCTGGAGGAGGTCCCTGGCCATGGTGACAGTCCCTGGCAGTGACACTTGTCCACCTGGAAGGGGACTGAAGCCATCCCACAGTGAACATCTGCTGGGTGGGAACAGCATCCGTGCTGTGGTGCCAGTGCTGGGCACAGGGGGCTGTCCCCTATCAGTGCCACCATGTCACTGGGACCATCTGGAGGTTTTTTTTTCACTTACATCTGCTTTATTCACCAGCTTGAGGGGCGTTTCCTGGAGGACACCAAGATTTCCAATGCTTTTCCCAACGGAGTTCAAATTATTTGAAGGATTGTGTGTGTGTCCCCACTTCCCCTGGATTTTTTTTTTTTTTTTTTTTTTTTGAAGATGGTTTGGTCAATCTGTTTACCAGCACAGAAATGGGGTGTCTGAGGTGAGCAATAACCACACAGAAATGGGGTGTCTGAGGTGAGCAATAACCACACAGAAATGGGGTGTCTGAGGTGAGCAGTTACCAAGCCCTTCGTGTCCTGCAGAGGGCAATTCAGTCCACCTGCCAGGGATGGCTGGTTCAGGTCATCCAGCTTGTCCTCAGAGGCCCTTCTGCCTCTCTTGTTACTGTCTGTGGAAAATTAACAACTGCATTAAAGTGGCAGCATGATTTTTTTTCCTATGGCAAACTCCACGGGAGGTGAATCCCAGAGCTTTTACCTGGGGATGCCTGGAAGAGCATCAGTGACTCCAGTGTTGGTTTCCTCCATCAGGACTCAACCTGGGGCTGATTCCTGCAGAGTCCACTTGAGGTCCAGTGCTGAGAGCTTGAAACCTGCTGGCTAATCAGCTCTTAATCCCTTTAGCATGTTTCCAGAAACCCAGAGCCCTGGCTCTGCTCTGTGCTGCCATCACCTCCTGGCTCCAGCAGTCAGCAGCCTTCTGTCTCCTGCACGGTTCCTCTCCCCCATTAAACTTGTAATTTCAGTGAAGAATGAAATCAGATTTGTTTGACAAGACCTGTTTCCTGTAGAAGTATGTTGACTGGTGCTAATTATACTCTTGTTCTTTAATTCTTTATGATTTGAATTACATCAGCATCTTCATTATTTTCCCAGAAGTGATTTCAGGCTGAGCAAGACCTTGAGTGCCTACCATTTAATCACAGTGTAATCCTAGTGCAGCCACTGAACGTGATCCTTCTGTGCTCAGATCCCTCTGCATTTCCCTCTTCAAGGACTTAGCAGCTTTCTTCTTCTTCCAGGCATCCCCCCACGGGCTCTTTCTTCCTAATTCTTGAAGTCTCTCGTGCCCATTACCACGAGATGCCTTTGATTTTCTTACTTTTCCCTCTCCCCATCCCAGTCCCTGGGAAGTGGCCCCGTCTTTTATTTGATGCAGAAGAAAGGTTTGAATTCTGATTTCTCAGCCAGAAGTTGTCCCCTGCCTCTTGGTCTCCTGGCTGCTGGATGAGGTCAGGGATCTGCACTCTTTTTCCTGCAGTTGTAAGGGATAAAGATATTTTGGAAGTTTCCTCCTGCTTTCCAAGGTGTTTCTGGCCTCTTCTCTCCCCACCTTGGCAGAGGGGATGCTCTCTGGAAACACAGAGCTGGAAAGAGCTCCTTGGGTTTGTTCCACTGCTCAGTTATCCATGCAAATGATGTCCAGTGCTGGAACAACACTCTGGAACTTTCTTGGGGTTTTCTTCCAATTTGCTGTTTATGGGTAGTCCCAGAATCAGATTTTTCAACCCATTGTGGAGGGGTCATGCAGGAATTTCGTGTGGCCCTGGTTCCTTGGGCTATGAAAGTGTCACAGCTGAAAAAGGCCAGAAATGAAGATAAATGGTGGCTGATGGAGAAGTTGTTTGGCCACCACATGGTCTGGATGCATCCAGCCCAGCTGTGGCCTCTGATTTTCTAGATTCTTTGCAAATGAGTCAATTTGAGTGAAGGGAGCTCTGGAAGTTCCATCCCATTTTCCTAATGATGGCACAGCCTGACTGACCATGGCTGTTCCTCCATCAGCTGCATGGAGAGAAAAATAAATAAGAAAATAAAAATAAATAAATAAATAAAATAAAATAAAAAATAAAATTTAAAAAAAAAAAAAAAAAAAAACCTAAAAGTGACAGGAGAAGCAGAACTAAGAGAGGTGACAGCAGCTCCAGGGCTCTGGAGCAGTGTCAATGCTTTTTTTTTTTTTTCCTATATTCCTATAAATTTCAATGTTTTTACATAGCATTTCTTTCTTTGTGCTTAAACGAGCAAAAGCCCCATAATTTTTTCTTCTCTTCAGCTATGCCAGCCATGGCTTTGCCCAGGTTTCCCTGATGAACTTGCTGAACTTCATGCCAGTCACAACAAAATTTGCCTGCTTATTCTCCTTCCATTTCTCCTGCATTGCCTTTGTCTGGGTGGTCATCACTTTGTTACTCTGAATTTCATTTTATTCCAATTTATTGTCCTAAAATTGCCTGCAATTACAGAGAAAAAAAAAAAAAAAAAAAGCTGTTGAAACTTTAAACTTTTCTTTGAGCATAGAATGGTCTGAGTTGGAAGAGGTCTCCAAGGATTGTCTACTCCAACCCCCTTCTGATTGTCATTTGTGCTTTTTGCTGCTGTTTCCTGCTCTCCTCTGCTTGTGAATTTGCTGAGATTTTGGAAATTCAAGCATCTGGAGCAAGACAAAAAGCCAGGGCAGGTTGGGCTTGTCCTCCCTTTGGCCAGCACAGGTTATGATGATCATCAGTGCTTCCAGTCCAGTGATTCAGCCTCTTTTCTGGGTCATTAGGGGGTCCAAAACTGCAGACCTCGAGGTCTTTAATGCACTTTTGTGCATTAGGATTATGTAACCAGCCCCGTGGTGGGGTGCAGCACTGACAGATATTGACAGGGATGGATGGATGGGTGGATGGATGGATGGATGGATGAATGGATGGAGCAACAGGGTGTGCAGGGTGTCCAGAGATGGAGTGGGGAGAGCTGGATCCATCCCGTGCTGGTTTTCCATCACGTGTGTCCCTGCCAGCTTTCCTCTCCCAAGTTTCTGGTTGACACTGGGGCAGTGGTGGCTCAGCTGAAATTCTGGGGTTTTCTCCAGTGTCCTCTCTGCCTTAACAGCCCTGGGGTGAGTTTGTGGGGTAGGCAAATCCTAATCCTAGCTCTGGTGGGCTGACATCCCAGTGAGGGCTTGGTTGGCTCCATCCCTTTGTAGGCAAGGCAGGAGTTGGAGGAGAGGTGTTCTGGGGAGGTGACAGCAGTGCTGGCTGTGGCAGCTTGGCTCAAGCATGCTGTCACCTTGCTGTCACCTCTCCCTGGCTCTCCTCCTCCTCCTCCTCAGGAGCCTTGGCCAGATTTCTTGCTGAAATGGAGAGGAGCCCAAGACTGCCTCAGCCTGGCATTAGGCACAGTGTCAGGTGAGTTCAGATCAGGAATGATTTGGTTATGTATGAGCTAAGGGAAGGAGACCTTAAATCCCACCCAGTTCCAACCCTTTTCCATGCTCAGGGACACCTCCCCCAGCCCAGGGTGCTCCAAGCCCCATCCAACCTTCAGCACTGCCAGGGATGGGGCAGCCACAGCTTCTCTGGGAAACCTGGGGCTCAGCACCCTCACCCCAAACAATTTCTTCCCCATCTCCAACCTCAATCTCCCCTCTCTCTCCCAGTTCCAAGCCATTCCCCCTCATCCCATCCCTCCAGGCCCTTGTCCCAAGTCCCTCCCCAGCTTTCCTGGAGCCCCTTCAGGCACTGGAAGGTGCTCTGAGGTCTCCCCATGGGATCCTTCTCTTCTCCAGCCTCAACACCCCCAACTCTCTCAGCCTGGCTCCAGAGCAGAGCATTTCTTCCTAAATTCCAGCCTAAATCTCCCCTCTCCAAGTTTTAACCCATTTCCCTTGTCCTCTCCCTACCCCCCCATGTCCAAAGCCCTCCCCCAGCTTTCTTGGAGCCCCTTCAGATATTGGAAGGTTGCTCTGAGCTCACCTGGGAGCCTCCTCTTCTCCAGGCTGAACAACCCCAACCCCTCAGCCTGGCTTCCCAGGGAGCTGCTCAGCCCTCTGACTTGAAGGGGATGTTTTAGATCCCTCTCTGACAGATGGATCTGAGAGGATGTGCAATGACAACAGCCTCTGGGAGCAGGACCTACTGCCCTTCCAAAATCAGCTTTTACATGAGGAGGTGGCTCCTGCTGGCCATTTGCTGGGGTTTGGGCTGTGCAGGTTCAGCTGAGCTGCTGCATCAGTGCTGGCTGAGGCAGAAGAGTCCTTTTGGCATCCTCTGAAGGGTGGGTGAGGCTCTGAATTTGCAGGATGGATGCCAAGGTGCATGGATTCACTCAGCTGGATGAGCTTGGTGTTAGCCCGGGGAGGCCCTGCTGCCTCTCTGCCTCTGCTGGGTTTTTACTCCAAAACACAATGAAGAGGCAGCAATGCTATTTTTTTTTTCTCCCTGCCAAATAACTTCTAATGCTAAACAGATGGATGTCCTGGAGTAGGCTGTGGGGTTTGTGTTGTCAGTGGGATGGGGTTGCTCCCACTTCCTTGGATGGTTAATGTGGAGGTGGGTCTGGATGATGGACCCAAGTGGTTCCCAGCCTGTTTTTCCAGCCACCCTTCCTACAGGCAAAATTCAGAGCTGTGATGGAGCTCTGCTTGCCAGAGGAAAGGAATATTGGGGTGGCAAACAAGGGCCTGGATGAGATAGTGGCTTCCATCATTGTACAGGAGATGTTCTTGTAGGAAAGTTGTTCTGGGAGAACAAGAACAAGAGTTTCCAGTAAGTTTTTACTCCAGGAAGACAAAGCATTTCCACCTTGGAGCAGACTAGATGTCCAGCTCTGGTGTACCTGTCCCTAATGTCCCCCTGTCCCAGTTGAAGCTGTGTCAGGGTGGCCATGGATTTGCCCAGTCAAGTCCTGGAACGCCCCAGTGTTGCAGATCCCTCCCCATCCCTGGTGGCTGCCCAAGGAAGAGATATCCTAAATAATCTTTTCATACTTGACTTGAGCTTTCCAAGTCACAATTTATATTTTTAAAAGGTCCCTTTTGGGTCAAGAAGACCATCCAAGCCCAACTTGATGTTCTCATTTTGAGTGGTGAGATGCTTAGGACATGGGGGAAGGCTCTCATCCCTTTCAGCCTTTTCTTTTGGAAATTGCATCCAAATGGCCAGATTCAGGGTATAATCAGGTCTTGGTTTTCATCTTACTCAGCCTCAAATGTTGCTACTACATGAGCAGCATTGCCCCCATGGTTTGGCCACAGATCCCCAGTGCCCCAGAGATCTAATCCTGGAGGTCTGGGGAATGAAGCACAGAGGAGAAGGAACTAACCCAGGAGTTGATTTTTCTCTAAGGCAGGGTTCACAACACTCCTGTGCAGGCTGGAAACATCTGCAGACATCCAGGATCCCTCACAGCAGTGGTGCTAAGCTGACCACTGAGTGCTTCAGAGTTTCTCTTTCCTGGCAGTGATGATTTGCAGTCATATCCCAGCTTTGGAAAATCCTTGAGTCTGTGGGGTGAGTTATTTGTGGACAGCAGAGCTGCCTCCCCCAGGCCAAGAGCATCCCACAAGTGGAGGATGGAGCAGGAGAGGCTGTGGCCAGGAGGGATGGGCAGACATGGGAGACAGATCCATCCTGGAGTTGGGAATGCTGCCTCCATCCCTGCTCCCACCTGAGCCCCTGGTCCCTGCCTTTCCACCCCAGGGGGATTTATGGGCATTTCCCTGTGAAATCAGACAGATTGCTGGCTGTGAAATACAGATGCTCTGTACTAAATGCTGTGTAATGGGTTCCACTTGCAAAGCTTTGGATGTGTTTTTAATAAAAGCCTCTGGGAGTGAGGCAGAGGCTGCCAGGGGTTGGGATGCTGGGGGGTGCTGAGGCCTTCGTGGTCCCCCCAAAGCTCAGGGGCAGCTCATAGGATCACAGGATGTCAGCTTGGAAGGGACCCCAAGGATCATCTCCTCCAACCCTTCTCGTATTATTCTTGATGTGAGATCTCTCAGCACCCATTGAGCTGAGACTTCAGACTTCCCAAAGTGGGGGAATCCACCCCTTCCCCTGGGAGACCATTCCAAGCTCTGACTCTCCTCAGGGGGAAAAATTTTCCTCTTGTGTCCCATGGGAATCTCCCCAGGAGCACCTTGTTCCCATTGCCCCTTGGCTTCCCCATGTCCATAGGGAGTCTCCATCTGCTCTGTACCCCCCTTTAAGTCCTGGAACATGGTTTTAAGGTCTCCCCTGAGCCTCCTCTTCCCAAGGCTGATGAGACCCAGTTTTCTCAGCCTCTCCTTGTATAGCAGGGGCTCCAGTCCCCTGATCATCCTCGTGGCTCATAACATGATGGAAGTGTGGATTATGCAGTGATTTAACATGGAAAAAAGCACATGGGCAGCCCTTGGGGCACAGATCAGTCACCCAGAGAGTTGTTGAAGAGGTAACCAGGGGTTTCAAGCCTTTTCTTTTCTTTCTTGGGGTTCCCACCAAGCTCCATCAAGAAATGGATTGATAGGCATGGACTGAAGGGCTGGTCATTGGAAAATCAGCACTTTTTGGGCAGCCTTGCTAATGAGATCCCTGTCTGCAGGAAATACCCCTGGGGGAAGTGTAATAAAGGGTGGGGAGAGTGGGCTGGTGACACCTGAGACAATTGGGGTGGAACAAAAGTGGGGCTGAGTTCTGCCAGGCTTTATCTGGGAGCAGCAAGTGTGATCCATGGCTCTGGGCCAGGAGATGCCAAGCTGGAAATCTCTGGCCCTGCAAACACCTTTGAAATGGGTTTCCCTGGAGTGAAAGAGCTAATCGGGTGCCAGGTCCTTGCTTGGTGAGCCAGGACATTGCATTTTATCCTTCCCTTGTGCAGCTGGAGCCTGGATGCTGAGTGTTCTCAGCAAAGGGAAAATCAGACTAAAAAATGAAGCAGCTGCAGTGGTGACTCAAGGTGTGGAAACCCTGCCCAGTGTTTGCTTTCCCCAGCAGCTGAAGGAGTGAGTGTCTTCTGCCTTGTCTGCTGGTACCAGCCTGGGGGAAGGGATGATAATTGTGAAGGTCTGTTTCGTTTAGCAGGGCAGGACTCTGTGGCTTGGAAGCTGGGCTGGTGGAGGAACATGTTTTTAATAATGTGTCTAATGAACTGTGCAGCAGCTCACCCAGGGCCGTGGTCGATTCACCATTGCTGGTAATCTGTAGATCAAAGGTGCCTGATTTCTGGTTCCTAAACTGGTTTTGGCCCCTGGGGCTCTTCCCTCCAGCTAATACCCCTCTGTCCCCAGCTCCCCTGGGCTGGAGGGATGTTTGCTGGTGCAGAAAGCTGAGTTGGGCTGCAGCGATGCTGAAGCCTTGGGATGGAGCTCAGCTCCCAGCACCCGGTGCTGGAGTGCACAGGGTCAGCTCTGCTCACCCCATCCCATCTTCTGGAGGTACCACTGAGCAAACACACATCTGGGGGAAGCTTCACTTCCAAGGGACGTGCAAATAAATGCAAATAAATGGACACAAGGTGCTGCTCAGGGTTACCTGCAGCCCACGGGCATCCCCAGCCTCACCCACTGCGGCTGCTGCTCGAGGAGCCTCCTCACGGCCTCACACTGGGGGCTGGGGAGGGTTTTCCATCCCTGAGAAGTTTAGCAACAGAGTTTTAAGCTTTTTCCTTCGGCAAGGCTTGCCCTTGTCTAAATAAACCCAGGGAAATCCTTTCCCTGGTGCTGGGCAGGGTCGGACCAGATGTTCTCGCTTCACCCGTCTGACCTCCGGATCGATGGAGCTGTGAGCTGCCCTTTGTTCTCCCATCCTTGTGCCTGGACACCCGCTGCCACCTCCCTGACAACTGCTCCAGACAGCCACTAGCTGCAGGGCTTTGGTGATGGTCCCCTCTGTCCCCTCCCCTGCAGCAGAAAGGACTGGGTGGGTTTGGGCATTGGGGTTTTGGTTACGTGGTGTTTGTGCTTTCCAGGGTCTGATGTTTCCCTGCCCTGTGGGGAGCAGAAATCCAACTCCCCACCCCCTCTTTTTTTTTTTTTTTCTTTAATTTTAGGCCAGAATGAGCCCTGCCCCTGAGCACTGACTGGGTCACACACCATCAGGTCTCTGCTCCCTGGCACAGCACCTCTGCCCCATCCCAAGTGCCACCTCAGGGGACCCACACCCGTGTGTGGTGGTGGCCAAGCCCCTCCTGTCACTTGTGCCTCTGCAATGTGGTGTTTTGCTTTTTGGGGCTTTCTCCCCTGGGGCAAACCCTCCCTGTCTGAAGGAAAAAGGAGCTGAGAGATGTCAAAGGATCTCACCCAGATCCTCAGCAGAGGAAACCAGCTGAGTGCCAGCAGCTCTCCTCTCCTCAGCTGGCATGGGGTGTTTCCCTGCAGGGATGCTCCCTCCTGTCCCCATCCCTCCCTGCTTGCTTTCCCTGCCTCCCCAGCCCAGGGCTCTGCTCCTTGCAGACTCTCTGGGCCTTTCCAATCAGGTGGCATCAGCCTGGGGATCAGTCCTGACCTGGGGACATCATGGCAGGGTGACAAATGGGTGTGTGGAGCCAGCAAGGCCAGGTAGACACAGGGAATATTTATCATTTTGCTTTTGCCCATGCTTGGAGCAGGGCAGCTTTTAAGATGTTTTTTACCAAGTTCTTGAAATCCACATCCTGTGAGTCAGAGCTGCAACAAGAGTGAATTATTTTCTCCAAGATGGAATAAGAGCAGGCTCAGCCAAAGTGGGGTTTTTATTCTTCTAGAAATCCCCAGCATCCCCCTGCCCACCCCAGCACCTCCGCTCTGGGCAGGATGAAGCCAGATTTGGGTTTTTTGGGGCAGATCTGCCTTTTGTGTTTGGGGTGAGCAGCTCAGAGGGCAACTCCAGGGGGTCAGCTAGGTCTGTTCTGCCAAGAGGGACACGAGGAATGGAAGCAGTGACTTTCCAGAGGGATGGAAAGAGCCCACCCTGGGGACAGGATGCAGGAGCTGCATTGGCATCACAGCCTCTGGGCTCCCCATGGGGACAAATCCCTGGGGAAAAATCCCTGGGGAAAAATCCCTGTCTTCTCTGCAGGGTCCCCAGCTCCAGATTTTGCTGCCAAGTGTGTCTCTGGGTTTGCAGTGACCCCGTGGTGTCACTTCAGTGTCCTGTGCTGGCAGGGTCACTGCATGGGGACACAGTTTCACTGCTTTCTCCAGCCCCTCTTGGGGGGCAGGTGGTGTGGGGGGTCCCTTTCCTCAGTTTCCCTCCCAGCCCCTGGAGAAGTCCCATGGCTCCTGCTCACCCAGACACTCTCCAGGCTTTGCTGCATCACTTGCAAGAGGTTTTTACCCCCCGAGAGGAAAGGCAGTGATGACAGCAGGAGCACAGGGACAGCCAGCTGTCCTTCCCCACCTCCACTCCTGTCTCCTGGTGGCTTGTGCTTGCCCAGCTGGGGCTGGCAGTGGCCACGTTGAGCCCAGTCTGGTACCTCCAGTGCCTGAGCCTCTGAACGTGCTCAGGGATGTCCCCGTTCTGCATCTCCTTGGCAAAGCATCTGAGATGCAGAGTAACAATAACACAGCATAAGGGAGTCTGAGTTTTTGTCCTGGATTGCTCCCAGCACTGGATCCACCCCCCCTGATGCTCACCCTGGTGTCCTGTATCCTGACAGCACAGCTCTGGTTTGGCTCCCTCCAAAATTTTGGCTGAGTTGTCTGGGTGACAACTCAGCAGTCTTTGCAGCAGGGTTGTTTCTCCTCCCAGGGTTTGGTGATTTTTCCTCGAGGGGTCTGGGATGGATCCCACAGAGCCAGGTGCAGGCAGCTTTGCAGGATGCTTTGGGCACCCTCCTGGGCTGGGAAGGTTTTGCTGAAGCCTCCAAGGTTGGAATTCTTTCCATCCTTCTGCAGCAGATCCTGGGGCACTGGGGCATCTCTATCCTTGGAGCTCTCCCAGCTCAGCTGCCCCAATCCTGTGGTGGGGATGGGCTTGGACCAAGCCCCCTGAGCTCCTGGAAAGCTACAAAATCATTCCCCATCCTCAGATGGCACCATCCCCACCATCCCTGCTTGGTGCCTGGAGAAAGTGTTGGAAGGGGAGAGGGAACTGGTGGGCCTGGGAATGTCCAACAAACCCCCCAAAAATGGGGTTTTTGCCCCATGTTTTGGGGCACCTGCCTTGGCTGCCAGGCTCCCCACTGCAGCATCCCCATGGCCTTGCCTTTCCACAGCTCTGCCTCTGTTTGCTTTTGGTGTATTAAAAAAAAAATATATTCCTCTTTTTCTCTGCTTTATGTTTGCTGGCAGTCTGTTTTTTTCATTGATATATCCTTTTTGCAACTGTCTGCATCTTATAACTGCTAATTTACTTGCTGCCAACTTCCCCTGATTTTAATTTATACAATATGTTTATTTTTACTGCAATTTTTTTTTTCCTTTTATTTAAAGCCAAGATAATTTTTAGCTAAAGACGCCTTCTTTTATGATCCTGGATTTATGAGATTCTGGCAAAGCCTTCTTAAGCTGCCTGTAATTATTCTTCATTGTTTTTGTTTACATTTCCCTCTAATCAATTTTTGCTAATAATCCCTTTCAACTTTTGGAAATTGCCCTGGGTTTGTTTCTTTTTGGTGGGTGCAAAAAAAAAAAAAAAAAAAAAAAAAGGAAAAATCCCTTCCCACATCCTCCTGACTGGGTTGTGGTTCTACCTCTGCAGCTGCTTCCTTCATTCCCTTCTTTCCAGCTCCCAACATGCAGGTTGCCTGAGGTTTGGGATAGAAATGTGTCCCCACTGTCCCCTGGAGACCCCATCCTGGGCAAAGCTGGGCCAGGAGCTGCTGCCACCTTTTCCATGTTGATCTTCAGCTTTATCCCAGTGTGGATGTTCCCTATTCCAGGGAACATCCCAGCCCTCCCAGCTCCTTGTAGGTGATGGCTCTGCAAACCCTACCCCAGATTTCAAGCCTGGAGGGGCTTTTCTCTCCTTGTGGTCCCAGAGGTGGGAAGATCCAGGAATTCCCTCAGGAATGTTCTTTCCTTCTGGAGGGGCAGTGCCTTGATGGATGGACAGGCACATCCCTCTCCCAGTTAAAGCCACCAGTGAGCCTTAGAGCATCCACTGGTGGAGCATCCTCTAGGTTCAAGCTGCTGCCCTGGGAGGTTCTGTGGATGTGTCACAAGTTACCAGGGTGGGGAAAAAGGAATCCCTCTCCCTGGGGAGGTGTTGAAGGTGAGATTTGCCCAAGTGCCAGGTCCTGCACTTTGGCCACAAGAACCCCCTGGGGAGCTCCAGGCTGGGCACAGAGTGGCAGAAAGGGAGCTGGGAGTCTGGATTGCCAGGAAGCTGAAGAGGAGCCAGCAGTGTGCCCAGGTGGCCAAGAAGGCCAATGGCATCCTGGGCTGGCTCAGGAACAGCGTGGCCAGCAGGTCCAGGGAAGGGATTCTGCCCCTGTGCTCAGCTCTGGGGAGGCCACAGCTTGAGTCCTGTGTCCAGTTCTGGGCCCCTCAGCTCAGGAAGGAGATTGAGGTGCTGGAGCAGGTCCAGAGAAGAGCAAGGAGGCTGGGAAGGGATCCAGCACAAGTCCTGTGAGGAAGGGCTGAGGGAGCTGGGGGTGTTGAGGCTGGAGAAGAGGAGGCTCAGGGGAGACCTCATCACTCTCTCCAACTCCCTGAAAGGAGGTTGGAGCCAGGGGGGGGTTGGGCTCTTTTCCCAGGCAACTCTCAGCAAGACAAGAGGGCACAAGAGGTCTCAAGTTGTGCCAGGGGAGGTTTAGGTTGGACATTAGAAAGAATTTCTTTACGGAATTGGAACGGGCTGCCCAGGGAAGGGGTGGATTCTCCATCCCTGGAGATATTTCCAAAGAGCCTGGATGTGGCACTCAGTGCCATGGGCTGGGAACCACGGGGGGAGTGGAGCAAGGGTTGGACTTGATGAGCTCTGAGGTCCCTTCCAACCCAGCCCATTCTAGGATTTACAGCTCCCTAAGAATTCCCACCTCCTGCAGGTCCTGGCTCCACTGGGGCTTTATCTGCAGTGCTGGGGCCTGAGGGGGGACACACACAGAATTTGTGTTCCTGGCATGGCTGGGAGCAAAACCCCAGAGATACCCAAGGGGTGGTGGCAGAGAGATGCTTTGGCTGCTAGGAGGAAGCTCCTGGAAGGGCTTTGGGGAATTCCTGCAGCTCTCCTGGGGAGGGGTTTCCCAGGGCTGGGAGCCTGACCTGGAGCTGCCCAGGGCATGGGATGGGGTGTTCCCTCTGCAGCTTGGCAAAACCCATCCTGCAGCTGGAACCCTCTGCTTCCTCCCAAGCCTTGGAGCTGCCAACCAGGAGCTAATTTACAGCCTGTCAGTAAAAACCCTGCAAAACAGGAAGGTTTGGCTGGCAGGTGGATGCACAGAGCCAGGCGTGCGTGGGGGGGAAGCATCCCCACTCAGCTTTGCAGCCACAGGGATTTGGATGCCCACACTGCAAGTCAGGGGCTTCTTGATGCTTCTGCTTCTTCACTGGGGGAGCCCCCACCCTGGTTGGTGTAGCCCTGCCTGTCCCTGCACTGCTGTCACCTCCCTGAGCTCTGCAGGGCACTGGGGATGCTCAGAGCTCCAGCCCTGGGCACCACAGAATCACAGAATATTCAGGGTTAGGAGAGAGCTCTGGAGATCCCCCAGTCCAACTCCCCCTGCCCCAGCAGGATCCCCCAGGGCAGGGCACACAGAACACATCCAGGGGGGGTTGGAAAGGCTCCAGAGAAGGAGACTCCACAACCTCTCTGGGCAGCCTGGGCCAGGGCTCCCTCACCCTCACACTCCAGAAGTTTCTCCTCAGGTTGAGGTGGAACTTCCCCTGTTCCAGCTCCAACCCATTATTCCTTGTCCTGGGCACCCCAGAACAGAGATTGTCCCCTTCCTCTTGCCCCCCACCCCTCAGCTATTGATGGACATTCAGCAGATCCCCTCTCAGCCTCCTCTCCTCAAGGCTGAGCAGCCCCAGGGCTCACTCAGATGATGTCCCTGTCCCTTCCTCATCCCTCCTGCTGAAGAACTTCTTCCTAAGATCCAGTCTGAGCCTCTTCTCCCTCAGTTTCAAACCATTTCCCCTTCTCCTATCACTGGACACTCAGGAAAAGTCCCTCTGCAGCCTTCCTGGGGGTTCCCTTCAGGGACTGGGGGGCAGCTCTAAGGTCCCTGTGGAGTCTTCCCTTCTCCAGGCTCTCACACTCCATCCATCCCTTTCCCCACGACCCCCTGACCACCACTCAGAGCCGTGAGTGCTGAGGGGACCAGAAGGATCATCCTGAGCCCAGGGTGTGGGGTTTTGTTTAGCTCTTCCCCCACCAGGAGCAGGGATGGGAAGCCCCATCCCACCTCCCAGGACCACTGGCACTAAATGAGGTTTTGTCCCCTGTCTGGTGCCATGGGCTGCAAGCCACTTGTTCCCAGCAGGCTCCAGGGCCCTGCTCAGCATCCCAACTGAGCCATCCTTAATAGGCTTCAATTTTAATTTGCTTTTATTGGAAAACACAGATGGTAACACACACACCCCCCCCTTCACATCCCCCCCTCCCCTCCCTTTCCTCCTGAACAGGGTAATAACATTTATAGGGGAAAGATATTATCTCTAAACACAGCCAAAGCCCCAGCACCACGCAGTGCTGCACAGCCCTGGGCATGGCTCCTAAAGGCTGGGCCACCCAGAGCCACCAGCAGGACAGGGGGCAAGTGGGGCCACAGCTGGGGTTCCACCAAAGAGAAGAAAATTCCAGAACTATCCTTTGGAGCAGCCCAGCAAACCCAGTTAACTCCATCAACTTCTTCCATCACCAGATCTCTGCGACCCAGGGAGCTGCCTGGAGCAGAGGGATGAGGAAGGGACAGGGACATCATCTGAGTGAGCCCTGGGGCTGCTCAGCCTTGAGGAGAGGAGGCTGAGAGGGGATCTGCTGAATGTCCATCAATAGCTGAGGGGTGGGGGGCAAGAGGAAGGGGACAATCTCTGTTCTGGGGTGCCCAGGACAAGGAATAATGGGTTGGAGCTGGAACAGGGGAAGTTCCACCTCAACCTGAGGAGAAACTTCTGGAGTGTGAGGGTGAGGGAGCAATGGCCCAGGCTGCCCAGAGAGGTTGTGGAGTCTCCTTCTCTGGAGCCTTTCCAACCCCCCCTGGATGTGTTCTGTGTGCCCTGCCCTGGGGGATCCTCTGATGCTCCTCCTGGTCCCCTCAGCACTCACGGCTCTGAGTGGTGGTCAGGGGGTCGTGGGGAAAGGGATGGATGGAGTGTGAGAGCCTGGAGAAGGGAAGACTCCAGAGGGACCTTAGAGCTGCCCCCCAATCCCTGAAGGGAACCCCCAGGAAGGCTGCAGAGGGACTTTTCATAAGTGTCCAGTGATAGGAGAAGGGGAAATGGTTTGAAACTGAGGGAGAAGAGGCTCAGACTGGATCTTAGGAAGAAGTTCTTCAGCAGGAGGGATGAGGAAGGGACAGGGACATCATCTGAGTGAGCCCTGGGGCTGCTCAGCCTTGAGGAGAGGAGGCTGAGAGGGGATGAGCTCTGAGCTCCCTCCCAACCTCAGCCATTCCATGCTCCTTCCCCCGTGGTGCTCTGCAGCCCATGGACATCCTGCTGCATCCCAGCTCTCAGGTGTCTGTGTCCCTGTTCCTGGGCCACAAGGAGGATGGTGCAGCCCTGCACCCTGGGCATTGCTCCTTGTGCCAGTTGGGCCCAGAGCATGGTTCTGGGACCAGGTTCTTGTGGTATAAAGTAACTTCCAGCTGGTGGTGCAGGCAGGAGCCTCAGATGGCCCCAGTGCCACATGCCAGTGGTGGTGGCTCTGTGGTGATGGTGTCCCCCCAGCTGTGTGTGTGTCCTCTGTGCAATGGCAGTGCCACAGTGAGAGCTGAGCCAGGACAGTGCATGGGGGAGGCTGCTGGCTCCTTGGGGCTTGGAGAATCTGCAGGAGGAGCTCATGGGGTTGGGGTCTCCAAGCTCCAAGAGTGTCCCTGCTGCCCCTCGGGGGGACCTGGGGACAGTCAGGAGGGACATGGCCCCACTCCATCCTCACAGGAGGTGGCTCCGTGGGGAATTTAATCCTTGCTGGGCTTGTCCTGAGGGGGTGGATGAAGCTGGGTGTGGGTGAGGGCAACACCTGCTTCACCTTGGGGATTCCCTTCTGCAAGGTGCATTGCAGAGGATGGGGTGGGTGCTCCTGCAGGGCTCAAGTCAGTAGTGCTGACAGTAGCAATGGCTGTTAAATGTCTGCATCTGTGTCTTCTCTGTGTGGCCACCACATTCCCAGCAGCAGCAGGAGGGGCCCTGCTCCCTGGCATGGAGCATCTGCATTGTCTCTTCCCATCAGCTGCCCTGGGCTGAACTCAGACCACCTACAAGTCCTGGCTTCTTTTGGGACAGATGCTGCCAGCGAGGGCTCTTGGGTCCCTGGAGCAGCATTTGGGGCTCTCTGGTGGGGTTATCAGGTTTCTGCTGACCTTTGGTGCTGGGAAAAGTGGGGCCAGAGAGGATGCATCTGCTGCAGTGACCGGGGGTGATGTGGCAGCTGGTTCTTCCTCATCTTCAGCTTTGCATGGTTCTTCCTGAGAGGCCCAAAGGTGAAAGATGACAAGGTGATGCCCCAGGTGAGGGGCAGAGCTGGGCCATGCCCCTCCTGGCCGTGCAGATGTGAGGGGACATCCTTAGGGCTTGGCTGCCCTGCAGTCACAGTGCCTGGATGGGCGATGGGCATTTGGGTGCTTAGAGAGCAGGACACCTGCTTGAATGACTTGCAAGGTTAGGAACATTGGATATTCAGAATAATTTCTCCCTGGGAAGGGTTGTCAGGGCCTGGCCCAGGCTGCCCAGGGCAGGGCTGGAGTCCCCATCATCCCTGGAGGGGTTTCAGAGCCCCAGAGATGTGGGGATGAGGGACGTGGGGTGGGGGTGGCCTGGACAGGGATGGGTTAATGGTTGGACTGGGTGATCTTAAAGGACTTTTCCAACCAAAAGTATTCAATGATTCTCTGGCTTTAGAGGAATGACAGAAGGGGCTGAGAAGCCCCTGTGAAGCCCCTGCAGATGGGTGAAGTCATCCTGGTGCTCACTGTGGAGCCCACCAGCCTTTAGAACCTGCTTCCCAGGGATGGCTTCTGTTTCATAGGGGGCTTGCAGGTGGACTTGGGTGATATCCTGGTGAGTCGAGGGGCCAGGAAGGCTCCATGGCTCCCCCAAAGTGGTGACACCTTCCCCTTACCATGACCGTGTGGCATTTTGTGGTCAGGGCTCCCTGCTCTGTGCCTTGGACTATCAGCCCGGGGGCTGGCTGGCAGGTCAGAGGCACTCTGGATGGTGATGCTGGCTGTCTGCCTTATTTTTAGGAGTGACTGGACCAAATTTGCCAGGGAGAGGAGCTGAATGACCAGGTACCCATCTGCTGGGCTCCTCGTGGCACCGGGACAGCTGCCCTTGGAGCGGAGTTTGGGCCGATCCCGGCTCCTTCTCGCTCCCTCTCCATCACTCTCCCTCTTGGAGCTGAGGTGGATCCCTGAGTGAAGGATCCAGCCTCTCCTGTAGCCTCCAGCTCACAATGCTGTGTGCTGTTCCTACGCCAGAGGGTCGGCCAGGGGGGGGATTGGGTTTCAAGTCTGTTCCGCTGGCCGGGGGCCAGGGAAAGCAAAGCTCAGGGCTGCAGAGCAGGGCCACTGGGTTTGCTGAGCCCCTCTCAGCTCTCCCTGGCAAAAATATTATAATAAGGCTCCAGTAAAGCAGAGGAGGAAGAGAAGGGGCCTTTCAACTGCTGGAAGGGTAAAGAGATCTGTGGCAAGGGCTCCTGGGGCTGGGGGACAGACGGGTTTCTCATTAACCACCCTCCTCCCTGCACCGGGATGCGGTGGCTGAGCCTGAGGCCAGGCTGGAAATGTGGGTTCAGGAAGGGGTTTCAGGTGGGTCTGCCAAGAGGATTTATCCCAAGCTGCAGCATCTCCCACTTTGCTCCAACACCACGGGATCCCTCCAGCCTGGGCTGAGCCTAGGAGGAGCATTAGGTGGTGATGTCTGAGGGATGGGGCCAAGATGCAGTCTCCTTATCCTGGCCTCGGGATGGTTTTGCTTCCATCTGGGCAGCTTCTTGCCTCCTTTGCACACCCAGCCCTGGGTCAGCTGAGAAGCTTGTTCCTTGTGTTAGCAATATTGCACCAGGATGAAAATGCTGGGGAGTTTCCTGCCTTGCAGGAGGATCTGGTGTGAGAAGTGGAAGGGGAAAGGAAAAAACCGTGGGTGGAAAAATGAGGGTGGAGGCTCTGGCTATCCGTGGGGCTATTTATTTATCCAGTTGTTTTTTTATCTGGTTGGGTTCTGAGCCTGTGAGTGGGAAGGATTTGCCAGGACTTCTGAGGAGCTCAGGGCCAGATGTTCTAAACTGATCTAAATTGGCAAAACTCCACGGAAGTGATTTTTTTCTGGACACTGAGAAGTGTGTCTGCAATCTGCAAAGCTCCTCTCTTAATCCCTTGCCCCTCCAGCTTCTGCCACTGTCCCTTGGTCCTTTCACTGTCCACCTTCCAATCCTGGCCATCCCTTGCTGGTGTCTCCCATCCCTCCAGCACCCAGTGTGCTCCCAGCTTTGTCTCCAAGTCCCAATCCTGACGTGGGCAGAAGAGGGAAGCAGGTGGAGCTGAGACCCTCCCACTCATCTCACTTGTGGCTTTAGCACCAAGAAGACCTCAGAGAAGAGCAGGAGCTCCCTGCTCAGCTCATGGGCAGAGCAGCTGATGTCTTAGAGCTGCTGAGCATCTGGAGGTGGTGGGCTGGTGGTGATGATGTGTCTGGAGATGCAGCCTGATGGAGCCAGAGCCCTGGTGTCAAGAGCAAGGAGTCCCAGTTGCTTCTTGAAAGCATCTTCAAAGTGAAAAGGACAGGCACTTATCTCCTCCCCAGCCCCTGGGGAGCAGCGTGGTTTCTGGTGGGAAGCTGGCCAGAGTTGTGTCTGCTGCTTTCCAGCAGCTGCAGCTTTATTTATAATGCTGTGGGTAACATGTGAATCTGCAGATAAACACACACGGGAGGGAAGAACACAAACAAGAGGACTGGGAAAATGCTGCTCTGGAGAGAGGATTTCACTGAGCTACAGCTATCACCAGCCACCAGAGGTGGGCTGGGGGCCAGACCCCCGCCCCTGGGGCTTTGCTCCATCCCATCACCTCTTCCCTTGAGGGCTTTGGGCTGTCCTGGATGCCAGGGGAGGCTTCATGGGGCACCAGCCCCTCAGCTTGGGGTTTGGTGCTGCAGCAGTGAGGGAAGCTGCCAGGTTTGCTGCTTGAAGCAGGAACCTTCTCCTCTTTATGGCAGCTGGGCTCTTTATGGAAGCTTTATGGCTTCTCCTCTTTACGGGATGCCCACCCAAAAGTTGTTTTTTTTGTCCTGCTGATTCCTGGTGGGTGTCTGGAGCTGGGTAGGAACATGGGGAGGATCAGGAGAACCTCACAGGTAGGTGAGGGGTGGCCATGGCAGCACCTCGAGGGTCACTGTGGGTGCAAAAGGTGCAAGGATTGAGTGTGCTGAGGACATGGACACTGCTGTGGGTGGAGGAGGATGTTGGGTTCCCATTCCCCAGGGCTTTTTGTGCCTCGGGTGGGGCTTGTACAGCAGAATTCTGTATGAGTGACATGGTGCCTGAAGTCACCCATCCATCCAGAGGTGTCCAGCAGGATCTCCTCATCATTCCTTGATGACCAGAAGGAATCCAGGTGTGCTCCTCGTGTGCTCCTGCAGCACGTTCTGCTCCAGCTCCTGGCTCACCTGGGATGGGGAAGGAAATGGTGCAAGATCTTCATCTCTTGGCAAGTGCTCTTCAGGAGTGATTTCCTTCCCTGGCAGAACTGAATCTTGTTTTCCACCTCTCTTCCTGGGTTTGAGCTCCCAGGCAAAGCTGTAGCTGCAGTTTCCCTCCCAGGCTGAGTTCTGTTTGCTTCTGGTGGAGATCCCTGCAAACCACAATCAATCAGCTTGCAAACTCCCCTTTGATCATCTTCCCCTGGGGCAGTAAAAACCCAGCCAGCTGAAGGAGAAACAGATCCTGGGGGAATTTCAGCCTTTCTCTTGCACACCTGATGGGTGGTAAGGCCTTGTCTTGCTTTATCAAACCTTTATTGGTTGCTAATTTGGACTCTGAGGCAGCACTTTCAGGAGGGGGTGTCAGAGCAGGGCTTGGCTGCATCTTCACGGGGTCTTCCCACCACTGCTGTGGAGCTCTGAGGATGGGAAAGAGGCAGAGAGAAGCCCTGCAGGTGAGGGAAATACTGGTTCAGTGGATATTTCTCCAGATTTTGTTTGCTTCCTTTGGCTGGAAGTAAGAAACTTCTCAGGGGTGGGACAGGGACCTTCCCTGGAGGACCACGTGGCCTCCTCAACCTCAGGTGGAGGTTTAGAGATGCCCCTGGCCAGGTACCTGGGCAAGAAAACTCTGTGAAAGGCCATTATTTGGGCAAGAAGGCCCTGAAGTTGCCCATCAGAGGATGATGGAGCAAACCCATGCCCAGCACTGAGATCCACCCTGGCTCCACATCCCCTTTTGCAGTCTCCATGGGGTTCTCTCTGGTTCATGGGGACCAGTTAATCACAATTTTAATTGCAATTGAGGCAATTCCTGCTAAGTGCTGACAGGCCAACCCCCTTCCAGATGAGCTTTAGACAGGGCAGCAGGGTGGTAGAAAAGCTGTGGCAAAAAGGGGTGCAGGGAGCATGATTTGGGGGTCCACCCTACACCAAGGAGGTTGATCAACAGGAGCCTAAAAGAAAAGAACCTGGTTTAGGGTGGGAGAATAAGGCAACTCCACTCATCTTGTTGTCTTGGGGATGGTTCATTTGCCACCTTTAAGCACCAGGAGAAGGAAAGGAGGTTTTGGGTAGCAGAGTCTTTGTAGGAGTGAAAGAAACCCTAATAGGTGGCAGGTGAGTGGGGTAAATTCAGACTAAAATGAACAGAAGATCTTTTTGTACAAGAAGATAATGGACCAGTGGAAAAACCTGGTTTCAAACCTGCAGATTCCTGCTCCTCCTTGTCTTGCATCACAACAAGATGTCCTTGAGCCAGCTCAGGTGGATGCAGAGCTCCAAGGAGATGTGCAAATCTTCAGCTGAGGATAAGGGGCAGCTCTGCAGTAAGCACAGCATCTCCATTGCTCCAAATTCCCATTAAACAGAAGGCTCTTAAAAATGCAAAAGGCTTTGAAATATTATTTTTATTTGGGGAATTATTTATACTGGTTTAAAGTAGATTTTCTTTCACATTCTAGTCACTGCTATTAATATACTTGTCGTGCACCACTGTCAGTGATAGTTAAGATAAAGTAAAAAAATTATTATTTTTTTTTTAAGCAACGCAGCATCTTGCTAGCACTGGGTGAAAAATGTTGTTTTCCTTTTAGATGAAAGTGCCATTGGTGTTTTAATGAAAAAGCCAGATACTCTGATAAAATAAACACTATTATTGAGCTAGGCAAACAAATACTCCGTCGAAAAAGAAATTTTATCAATCCTAATGACAACATTTCTGGACTAGCTGTTTTCCAGCCCTCTTCCTCGTGTGTAAATTTGAAAAGAACTCTTTTTGCTTTTTACCCTTGGACCGAAACCAAATTTTGAAATCCTGGTTTCCTGTGAACTGGAAACCACTGGCTCGAAGCAGGAGTAATGAACAAGCCACAGTCTGAAAGTGATTTACTGGCAGAAAGAGGTGCAAGGAGCAGATCTGTGCTGAGAAACCTTTTTTTCTTTTTTTTTTTTTGGCTTGGGGATGGGAAGAGAGGAGCTGAACATGCTCTGCCAGGCAGGCTGAACCCCAGCCAGCTCTGCACCCAGACTTCTCCCCTAAGTGATGAGTCTGCTCGAGGCTGAACTTTTCTTCCTTGGGTTTTTTTGTTTTTTTTTTTCAATATGATGGAAGCAGAGAAGGTGAAAATTAAATGGGGGGATACGTGGCAGGCTGCTTGGCTTTTTGGGGATGAGGAGCAGCTTGGTTACGTGGTAAGGAAATAGGTTCAAGTTGCACCTGGGGAGGTTCAGATTGGATATTAGGAAAAATTCCTTCACTGAAGGAGTGGGGAAGCATTGGAACAGGTTGTCCAGGGAGGTGGTGGAGTCACCGTGCCTGGGGGTGTTCAAAAAACAGGTAGATGTGACACTTTGAGGGATGATTTAGTGGTTAAGGTGGTGTAGGACTGATGGTTGGGCTCAGTGATCTGGAAGGTTCTTCCCAACCATGATGATTCCATGGTTTCAGACTCATGTGGCTGTGGGATCTGGCACCATTTGTTGGTTATAGGATGGTGGCTGGAGACACCAACTCTTATGGGGTTCTCCTGTTCAGCCCTCAGGGAGATGGTGTGGGGGTTGGTGTACATCTTGTGCATCTTTTCCTTAAAGCTGGGCTGTTTCCCTGCTTCAGGAAAACGAAGGTGCAAGGTGTCTGTGTCCTGCATCTGTGTGCTGGAGGTGTCCCAGCATCCATCAAAGGACTCAGCATCCTCAAATCAAGGGCAGATTCACTTTTTCTCTTGAGCAGAGGGACAAAATATCCTCTGTGACCTTGGGCTCAACACAAAATCAAGCTTTTCCCACACCCAGCATCCGTGTGCTCAAACCCCTGGGTGTGATTTCCCCATTTCCTAAATACCCCCAGGTCCCCCTGTTTTCTTAAATACTCAGAAAATCCTCTTAAATCCAATCCTCATTGGGCACAGTGCAGAAAAATCCCCACCTTGCAACCAGGACTGCAGACCTGGAGGATGGAGAGAGGATGGAAACCCCCACTGTGGAGGTTTCTGATGGGGCCTCATCCCAAGCTGGGTGGGGGACACCTGCACACATCAGCCCAAGTTTTGGGGTGCCATCATCTGTGTGTCCCTTCTCTTGCCCTTGGTGTAGTGAGGACAACCTAGAACTATTTGGGGTAAAAAAAAAAACCAACTTCAGTGCTGGAAGCAAGATGAGCTGTAGAAAGGCAAAAGGAGGCTTTGCTTGGGGAGGTTTCTCAGTGCTGGTTGGCATTGCCTGACCTATTTCAACCCAAATTGCCTGGAAAACCAGCTTTAACGTTGGTTTTAATTTTTTAGTACCTGTAAGAGCTGTTCCTTCCCTTGTGCTACTGCCTACTGAGCAAAAAGCTGGGGAAAAAACCATCCTGCTCTTGCACAAGCAACTGGGAGGTGATGGAGGGAGCCTGCTCAGGCTGAGCCCCTTGTCTGCAGCAGCAAAACCATGGCAGGGCTGTTGTATCCTGATTCTAGATTGTGAGGAGGGAAAATCCCTCCAGGCTGGTGGGTGGAAGAGCCTGTGCCCTGGGCAATCCAGGGAATGGGGCCCAGGGAAGAGTGGGCAATGGATGGGAAAACAAAAGGGGGGATGCCAGGCTCCTCCCTGGCTGAAATCTGGCCAGAGGGTTCTGTGCAGACTGAGCTGCAGTCCTGAGCTGGCTCCTCTCCACTTCTGTCCCTTTCACCAGCCTCAAAATGTTCACTGCACAGCCACTGACTTCTTGTTTCACCTTCTTCCTGCAGAGACACTGATGGACTCCACAACAGCAACAGCAGAGCTGGGCTGGACAGTGCATCCTCCCTCAGGGGTGAGTTATCCTGACACTTTTGGGGTCCTGGAGGCCAATCTGGGGGGTCCTGCTGCACAGGAGCACAGGTGGGGGATGCAAAAGTCACTCACTGAAGCAGAGAGCCTTGGTCACACGAAAAAGTCTAATGGGGAGAGCACAAAAGGATGGCATTTGGGATTTCCAGTTGTTTTCTAGGAGTTGGCACATCCAAAAACTACCCCGGAGCTGGGAGTGTAATTTTTACTCTAGCAAATCATGCCAACATGGTGCTGGTGGAATCATGTTCTTCATAAAGCTGGCTTGCAGCCAGTTAAAAGTCACAGAGAGGGAGAAAAGAAATGCCAAGGCCACTGACATTTTTCCCCATTGCCCATCACTTGTAGCAGAAAAGGATGAGGATGTCAGCCTCTGAGGCTGCACCCACAGCACCCATTTGATCAAGCCCTGAAATCACCATCCAGCATCCCTTGCATCTCCTGGGGGGACATTTCCTGGCTCAGCAGCCACTGTCTCTCCACTTCCCTGGTGCCAGGAGTCCCCAGAGCCACATCCCAAGTCCACCCAAAACCAGCTCCTTTAAAGAAGAGCTTGGACAGGGCAGTGCACACCTGCACCTTCCACTCACACACAGAACCAGAGCAGCCCCAGCCACCTCCCACGTCCCACGGGGTTTCTGTGATCCCACCCAGCTCTGCCAGCAGTGTGACCCAGGGTCTGACACCCCCACCCTGCTCCCTTGAGCTTGGGTGGCCCAACCCAGCCTGGACAAAGCCTGGAGATGTTTTCCATTCCCAGGTAGCAGCTCAGGCTCCATCCTGCCCTCAGAGAATCCTTTTGGTGGGAACAGACGTCTAAGATCACCCAGTCCAACCAGTAACCCAGCACTGCCCAGGCCACCACTGCTTCTTGTCCCTCATCCCCACATCTCTGGGGCTCTGAAACCCCTCCAGGGATGATGGGGACTCCAGCCCTGCCCTGGGCAGCCTGGGCCAGGCCCTGACAACCCTTTCCAGGGAGAAATTCTTCCCCAGCTCCAACCTAAACCTCCCCTGGCACCACTTGAGTTGTGCCAAAAGTTCCTCTTGTCCCATCCCTTGTTCCTTGGGAGCAGAGCCCGACCCCCCCTGGCTCCAACCTCCTCTCAGGGGGTTGCAGAGAGCCACAAGGTCTCCCCTCAGCCTCCTCTGCTCCAGGATCAGCACCCACAGCTCCCTCAGATGCTCCTCACAACTTCTCCAGACCCTTCTCCATATTCTCAAGACCCTCCTCCTTCCTCTCCAAACCTCTTCCCTGTTCTCCAGACCCTTCTCCTTACTCTCCAGCCCCTTCCCCAGCTCCATTCCCTTCTCTTGATGCTCTCCATCCCCTCAATCTCCTTCTGCTCCTGAGGGTCCCAGAACTGACCCCAGGATTTGGGGTGCAGCCTCCCCATTGCCCAGCTCAGGGCGCATCATCCTTGGGAGGGGGGGGGGGGAGGGTTGATGAAGACATTTCTGTGTCCCTCACCCCAGTGCTGACAGAGAAGCCCCTGATGAAAGGAAAGGGGTGAGAAAAGCCTGAGCAGAGGAGATAAAATCCTCTCCCCAGCAGCCAGGCTGCCCAGAGCCATGCGGGGTCCCCATCACCATGAGAAAGCCCCAGGCCCCGCAGGCCCCGCCGGTGCCGTCCCGGCCGCCGAGGGGGCTGACAGGAGCACAATGGTGGGAGCAGAGGTCAAGTCCTTTTCTCTCCCTGCCCGCCTGTCTTGTTTGCAGAGTTTCCATATGGAAAGCCCTCCCTGCTCCCTGCTCCCCAGCCCTGCTGTAATGAGGCCCCGGGCCTGCTGGAAGCCGTCTCCCCGTGTTATTGTGCTGCTGCCTTCTTTTGAGCTCCTGGCATGTTAATTAGAGAGCCAGGAGAAAGGGAGAGGCTTCTAATTAAGCACTGGAGGGGCTGATCACGGGGGTGACTTTCTCTCCCAGCTGAGAAAAAGGGGCTGGGGAGCCCTCGCTCCCAGCTGGGGGTGTGGGAGGATGCTGGGGGTCCTGAGCCTTCCAGTGGGATGGAGAGGCCTGCCTGGAAGGTCCAGCTGAGTGCTTTTCCTCTTTATTTCATCCTTGGTGATTATCAGAGAGTCCAAAGCCCAAGCAGTTGCTTTTCCTTCCCCTGTGGTGCTCTTGGGATGCTCAGAGGTCTCCCCATCCCCACCCATCACCATCATCCATCAGCTGGAGGAACCGTCCAGCTCTGACTTCTCTCAAGTGATGGAGCAAGAGAAAAGAGTCTCAGGTGGTGCCAGGGGAGGTTTAGGTTGGAGCTGGGGAAGAATTTCTCCCTGGAAAGGGTTGTCAGGGCCTGGCCCAGGCTGCCCAGGGCAGGGCTGGAGTCCCCATCATCCCTGGAGGGGTTTCAGAGCCCCAGAGATGTGGGGATGAGGGACATGGGGCAGGGGTGGCCTGGGCAGTGCTGGGGGAATGGTTGGACTTAAAAATCTTAAAGGTCTTTCCCAACCAAAACAATTCCATGATTCTGTGATGCTGCCTGGCCGGGGCTGAGCTCTTCAGACTCATGTCCTGAGTTTTCTCTGGGCATCTGGAGGGGTAGAAGGGGATGGGGAATGTTCTGGGTATCCCAGGCTCTCCGTGATGTTGTGGAGTGTGCATCAGGAGTGTCCAGGCAGGGGAAGCATTTTCTTGCCTTGTCCTTAATTCCTTTACCCCCTGCCAACTGGTGCCCTAAAAAAAAATGGGAAGATCCTGCAATTTTCCACTACCACAGCAGATTTATTTCTGGTAAATACAGCAAAATGCTCCCCCTGTGTTTTCTCCTCCTCCCCCAGCCACGGCACCAGATCCTCAGCCAGTCAGAGGTTGTTGGAGCTGTTTGGGCATCTTCTCTGACAGCCTTCTGCTGGGCTCTTAGCCCTGACCAGTGAGCAGCAATCTGTCTGCCCTCTCACAGCCCTCCCCCTGCAATCCTCCGTGCCCCTCTGGCCCTTGGCAGGTTGGGGGATGCTCTGCTCCTGCAGGATTTTCCCTCTGGACCTGGGTCCTGGTGCTGGATCCAGGCCGTGCTGCCCTGGTTCTTGTGGTCAGGGCTGTGCTGGGGGTTTCCCATCTGTGGGAAACAGCTTGGCTTCCACTTGAGCAGGTTTTATGGAAAAGTTGATGAGCAGTCATTCCAGCTGGCCAGGAGGATGTCACACGTGAGCTGGACCCTGGTCCCTCCTATCACAAGGGGAGGGGGCAGCACGGGAAGGTTCTGTGCCCTCCAGAAAGCCCTGAGATGCTCTGGTGAGCCTGGTGAAAGGTTCTCCTCCCACATGGACCTTTTGTGAGATCCCAGCCTTCAACACTGCCAGGATGGGGCTGCTTCCAGAGACCCTGCTTCCGAGGGTCTCTGCCTGCTCAGGGATGGCAGCTGGGCCTGACTGCTGAGCCCTGTGTGTCCCCCCCAGCCCCTCTGCCCCTGTCTGATCAGGGCAGCACCGAGAGCGAGGAGTCCTGGAGGAGAGAGAAGCACCAAATCCCAGGATGGTTTGGGTTGGGAGAGACCTTAAAGCTCATCCAATTCCAACCCCCTGCCATGGTCAGGGACACCTCCCCCAGCCCAGGGTGCTCCAAGCCCCATCCAACCTTCAGCACTGCCAGGGATGGGGCAGCCACAGCTTCTCTGGGAAACCTGGGGCTCAGCACCCTCACCCCAAACAATTTCTTCCTAAAATCCAACCTCAATCTCCCCTCTCTCTCCCAGTTCCAAGCCATTCCCCCTCATCCCATCCCTCCAGGCCCTTGTCCCAAGTCCCTCCCCAGCTTTCCTGGAGCCCCTTCAGGCACTGGAAGGTGCTCTAAGGTCTCCCCATGGGATCCTTCTCTTCTCCAGCCTCAACACCCCCAACTCTCTCAGCCTGGCTCCAGAGCAGAGCTGCTCCAGCCCTCCCAGCAGCTCCAGGGCCTCCTCTGCACTGGCTCCAACAGCTCCGTGTCCTTCTGCTGATGGGGACCCCAGAACTGGACCCAGCACCCCAGGGGATCTCCCAGAGTGGAGCAGAGGGGGACAATCCCCTCCCTGGCCCTGCTGCTCACACTGCTGGGATGCAGCCCAGGACATGGGTGGGTTCCTGACTGCCAGCACACATTTCCAGCCCCTCTTGAGGTCCTTGTCACCCAACACTTTCTCCTTATGGTCCTGAGGTCTGCTGAGAGCTTGGGCCACCTTGTCCCCATGTCACGGGGCCTGCCTGGCATGCAGTGTGGGTCAAACCCTGCTGAAGGAGGCTGGAGCCACATAGGTAGAGTGTGCTGTACTGGGAGTGTGCTGGGGTGAGGGGCTGGGCACTGGTGGGTCTCTTGGTGTGATGTGCTGGTGTGTTCCTGGTGCCCCTCCGTGCTCTCTGGGTCTCGGTGTAGCCATGGTGTGTGCCACTGATCTGCGGTCCTCTGCCAGGATACTGGGGGTGTTTTTAGTGCTGTTTGTGTCCTGTGCCTCAGTGTGGGCTGAGATGTTTCTGGGAGGGGAGCAGAGGTGATGGGGTGGGGGGGAAGAGGTTGTCTGCAAGTGTTTGCATGGAGAGGGAAAAACAGGTAGGAGATGGTCATGGCTGTTCGTGGGGCAACTGGGAAGTGCAGGACAGTCCTGTCGGGCACGCTGCGGGGTTGGGACGAGGCAAGGTGGGTGGGGAAGAGCAGTTGGGTGCTGCAGCTTGACTTCCTCCTTGTTGCCCACAGTGGGAAGAGGTGAGTGGGTACGATGAGAACATGAACACCATTCGCACCTACCAGGTGTGCAACGTCTTTGAGTCCAGCCAGAACAATTGGCTCCGCACCAAGTACATCCGCAGGCGGGGAGCTCACCGCATCCACGTGGAGATGAAATTCTCCGTGAGGGACTGCAGCAGCATCCCCAACGTCCCGGGTTCCTGTAAGGAAACTTTTAACCTCTACTATTTCGAGTCGGACTTCGACTCGGCCACCAAAACTTTCCCCAACTGGATGGAGAACCCTTGGATGAAGGTGGACACGATCGCCGCCGACGAGAGCTTCTCACAGGTGGACCTGGGTGGCCGGGTGATGAAAATCAACACCGAGGTGAGGAGTTTCGGGCCCGTCTCCAAGACGGGTTTCTACCTGGCCTTCCAGGACTACGGGGGCTGCATGTCCCTCATCGCCGTCCGCGTCTTCTACCGCAAGTGTCCCCGCGTCATCCAGAACGGGGCCGTCTTCCAAGAAACCCTCTCGGGAGCCGAGAGCACCTCGCTGGTGGCAGCCCGGGGGACGTGCATCAGCAACGCCGAGGAGGTGGATGTCCCCATCAAGCTCTACTGCAACGGGGACGGGGAGTGGTTGGTGCCCATCGGCCGCTGCATGTGCCGCCCGGGCTACGAGTCGGTGGAGAACGGGACCCTCTGCAGAGGTAACCCCGCACCCTGCACCCCCTGCACCCCCCGGGGATGTGGCTGGGAATTGCTCCCAGGGATGGGAGAGGAGCAGGCGGGGATGTGGAAGGGGGAGGAGGTGTGTGGATGTTGGCTTCTCCCCCAGCTCCTCAGTTCCTGCTCTGGGCTTCTCCACTGTCACCCATGGGTGCTGCAAAGTCCAGGGGTGCTGGTGTGTTCCTGGTGCCCCTCCGTGCTCTCTGGGTCTTGGTGTAGCTGTGGTGTGTGCCACTGATCTGCCTTGTTTTCTGGGGGGTTTCAGTGTTTTCAGTGCTGTTTGTGTCCTGTGCCTCGGTGTGGGCTGAGTTGTTCCTGGGAGGGGAGCAGAGGTGATGGGGTGGGGGGGAAGAGGTCTGCAAGTGTTTGCATGGTGAGGTAAAAACAGGTAGGAGGTGGTCATGGCTGCTCAGGGCCACTTCTCCATCCTCTGAGCCTGGTCCCTGAGCTCTCTCAGCAGCCAGAGCTCTCCTGCTCCTGTTCAAAGTAGATGCCAAGAGTTCCTGCTCAGTTCAGCTGGAGCCAGCATGGTCCTGGCCAAGCCAAGAGGTTCTGAGCCACCCTCTCAGAAAGCCCTGTGCCCAAAAACATCTCTGTGCTCCTCCCCAGGGAGTCACAAGGGAAGGGAACTCTACGTGGGCTTGGGGAGGGGGAGGAAGGAGGTGCTGGGGTTATCTGGAGAGCTGAGGAGCAGAGAGCTGGATGTTTAATGGGTACCTGTGGCAAACAGAGCAAACCGTAGTGTTTGGCAAATGGGGTTTTAGCCCTCCTGTCCTGGCTGAGCATTCAAACCCCATCCCATGCCAAGCAGAGCTGGGGATTCCTGGGGATCAGTTAGAGCTGTGTCTGTGGGCAGTGTGGAAGAAGGGGCTGTGTCCCTTCTCTTTTCTTCTGGTCAGGTGGCACCGAGCAAAGGTGGGGAAGGTCCTGATAAAAACACTGATAAAAACACAGTGGAGAGGGGGATACAGTCCCTGGCCATGTATGGTTGAGACTACAGGTTGGATGGTCCCCTGGAATAGGGCACTGTGTCTGGTGGTTGGGCTGCTCACACATCCTGATGTGCTGGGAATGCCCTTTAATAACTCTGCTTTGAGCTGCTCCTTGCTGAGCTCCTGAACATCTCTTCCCACCAAGCTCAGGGTGATCCTGAAGTATCCTTCAGCTCTATCAGGGATGGTGCCAGGGAGGGGAACAGCAAGGAATCAGAGTCCCAGGCTGGTTTGGGTTGGAAGGGACCTTCAAGATCATCTCATCCCAACCCCCTGCCATGGTCAGGGACACCTCCCCCAGCCCAGGGTGCTCCAAGCCCCATCCAACCTTCAGCACTGCCAGGGATGGGGCAGCCACAGCTTCTCTGGGAAACCTGGGCCAGGGGCTCAGCACCCTCACCCCAAACAATTTCTTCCTAAAATCCAACCTCAATCTCCCCTCTCTCTCCCAGTTCCAAGCCATTCCCCCTCATCCCATCCCTCCAGGCCCTTGTCCCAAGTCCCTCCCCAGCTTTCCTGGAGCCCCTTCAGGCACTGGAAGGTGCTCTAAGGTCTCCCCATGGGATCCTTCTCTTCTCCAGCCTCAACACCCCCAACTCTCTCCCCCTTCTGCTCAGCTGCTGAGTGATCACAGAAGCAGAGAATCCCAGATTATTTTGGAAAGGAAGGGACATTAATGATGATCCAGTGCCCCCCCTGCCATGGTCAGGGACACCTCCCACCAGCCCAGGGTGCTCCAAGCCCCATCCAACCTTCAGCACTGCCAGGGATGGGGCAGCCACAGCTTCTCTGGGAAACCTGGGGCTCAGCACCCTCACCCCAAACAATTTCTGCCCCATCTCCAACCTCAATCTCCCCTCTCTCTCCCAGTTCCAAGCCATTCCCCCTCATCCCATCCCTCCAGGCCCTTGTCCCAAGTCCCTCCCCAGCTTTCCTGGAGCCCCTTCAGGCACTGGAAGGTGCTCTAAGGTCTCCCCATGGGATCCTTCTCTTCTCCAGCCTCAACACCCCCAAACCTCTCAACCTCTCCCCATAGCAGAGCTGCTCCAGCCCTCTGAAGGGAGGAATTACTGCTGCCCCACAGCATGGAGAAGGAGTCTGGCTCATCTCAGCCTCAAAGGAAGGGCTGGATTTTTATGACACCCAAGTGAAGCATTAGTAGCAACACCAGAAAACCAAAATGATCGATGTCAGTTTTCCATCTGCTTTTTTTGGGTTGGTTTGTTTGTTTGAGTGGACCCAGCCCTTCCCAGCACTTTGCTCTGCTGCAGCTCTGATTCCTCCAGGCTCCCCCATCCTGCTCTCAGCCCTTTTCTTGTCCCAGGTCTCCCAGGAATCCCCACGCAAAGCTCTGTCCCTGCAGCCTGGGCTGGAGGGGAGGCAGAGCTGGGGGCCAAGGTGAAGGGAGCAAACCAGAGGGAGAAGCTGGGTCTCCTCTTTGTCTGCACTGCAGCAGGATTTGGGGAGGTCTGGTACCTCAGCAGCTGTTTCTGCAGCCGGTGCTGGCGTGTGCCTGGCCCCGTGTTCCCCATTCTCATCAATCACACCCTGCTCAGCAGCTTGCTGGCTCTGTGGGGCAGCTGGCTCTGGGGCTGGTTTCCCCTTCCTTTTTCCCTTCCCCTTCCTCTTACCCTTCTCCTTCCCCTCCCCTTTCCCTGCTCTTTCACCTTCTCCTTCCACTCGCTATCCCCTTCCTCTTCCCATCCCCCTTCCCTTTCCCTGCTCCTTCCCCTTCTCCTTCCCCTCCCCTTTCTCTGCTCTTTCACCTTCTCCTTCCCCTCCCTTTACCCTTGCACTTCCCATCCCCCTTCCCCTCCCCTTTCCCTGTTCCTTCACCTTCTCCTTCCCCTCCCTTTCCCTTTCCACTTCCCATCCCCCTTCCCCTTCCCCTTCCCTGCTCCTTCCCTTTCTCCTTCCTTCTCCTTTCCCCTTTCCCTTCCACTTCCCCTTCTTTCCCTTCAGCTTCCCCTTCCCTTTCCCCTTCTTTCCCTTCCCACATGGGGCCATGCACTGGGACCCCAGGGCTCTGCTGGGTGGGGACACATCCTCCAGTTTACCCTGGCAGCCCCAGAAACAGAGTGGGGACCAGGAGGGGAGCCCACCACCAAGCTGGCAGCACAACAGTAACACTCCCATCCTCTCCCAGCACCCCCAGTAAGCCCCACAGAGGGCTGAGGAATGGGCTCAGCTCAGTTGGGAAGAGAAAGGGCTCTTCTCCCCAGTTCACTTCAGGACCTGTGGGATGCAGCCTGGCATCCCTGCCCACCTCTCATCACGTCCTTGTCCCCAGACCCCAGAGAGGCAGCACATGAGGTGCCTGCTTCGGGGCACTCTGCTGGGCCATGTGGCTGGCAGGTTTTCTGGTGTTTCGAGGAGTAGGAGGGAATCTGGGCCTTTTTCCAGAAGCAAAACAAAATCCCAACCCGAGCTGGCTTTCAGGGGCTCTCCCGTGGCTCAGTCCCCCAAAACGGGATGTGGTGGGGAGCACGGGGGGACGTGCTTCACTTGGTCCTCCGAGGGTTCCCGGTGGAAAAGGGCATCCCAAGTGATGGACAAGCCCTCAGTGCAGCTGCAAGGAGCTGGCAGGAGTTGCTCATTTTCTCCACTGGGTTTTTCCTCTGGCTAATGGAGCGGGAGCCCGCTCCCAGCAGCGTACACGAGGGATATTTATGGAGGAAGTTCATGCATCTAACAGCTTAAGCTCTCCTAAGCTTGCAGCCCCAGCACAAAAGGATTTGGGGGCAGTTAACAATTCTGTGTGGTTAAGAGATTTTCATTTGGCTGGGCCTCGCTGGCCGATCCCACAGGGCCCAGCCAGGGGCTGCCTGCCCGCTCCCCTTCCCTCCTCCTCCTCCTCCTCCTCCTTTCCTTTGGGATGCGCGGGGGCTCCGTGCACGCGCCTCCCCCCAGCCCCTTCCTCCCTGCTTCACCTTCTCCTGCTCCCTGCCTGCCTCTTTTCTCTCCATCTCCCTGTTCTTTGTCTGCTGCCTCCCCCTCCTTCCCCCCGTCCCTCCCATGCAGCATATTAAGCGCATTTCTCCCTCTGCCTCCCGTATCCATTGGCTCCCTCTGCTCCGGCGGAGGCTGAGCTATTGTGCTCTCTCCTCTGTTTGGACTGGATGGAAAGGGAATGCTGCTTCCGAGGGTCTCTGCCTGCTCAGGGATGGCAGCTGGGCCTGACTGCTGAGCCCTGTGTGTCCCCCCCAGCCCCTCTGCCCCTCTGTCTGATCAGGGCAGCACCGAGAGCGAGGAGTCCTGGTGACAAGGGATGGGATTAGAGTCATGGAATCATGGAATCCCAGGCTGCTCTGGGTTGCAGGGACCTTAAAACCCCCCCCCAGTGCCACCCCTGCCATGGTCAGGGACACCTCCCCCAGCCCAGGGTGCTCCAAGCCCCATCCAACCTTCAGCACTGCCAGGGATGGGGCAGCCACAGCTTCTCTGGGAAACCTGGGGCTCAGCACCCTCACCCCAAACAATTTCTTCCTAAAATCCAACCTCAATCTCCCCTCTCTCTCCCAGTTCCAAGCCATTCCCCCTCATCCCATCCCTCCAGGCCCTTGTCCCAAGTCCCTCCCCAGCTTTCCTGGAGCCCCTTCAGGCACTGGAAGGTGCTCTAAGGTCTCCCCATGGGATCCTTCTCTTCTCCGGCCTCAACACCCCCAACTCTCTCCCCCTGGCTCCAGAGCTGCTCCAGCCCTCCCAGCAGCTCCAGGGCCTCCTCTGGACTCAGCTCTGGCTCTGCCCCACTGTGTGCTGGGCTGGGGGTGCAGGGGCAGTGGGGTTCCTGTACGTGTGTGTCAAATTCTCAGTTATTTCCCCATCACAGAGGTGTGGGGAGCAGTGGGGCTGTCTCAGCTGTGCTGTGCTTGGGTTTCTGAGGAGGGTTTGAAGGGCTGTGCAGCCTTCTGATGTGCTGTGTGTCCTGGCTGCCTTGCAGTCACGTCCCAGCAGTATGGGATGTTTTGGAGATAAGAGGCTATTTATGGCTCCGTGCCTGTTTCGGGTCTGGGCCTCCACTGATAGTGCTGGACCCAGCCAATAAATTGCAAGGCCCTGGGGGTAGTTAAGTTCTTGCAGGAAGGATTCCTGGTTGAGCTGGAGCAGACACAGCCAGTTGGGAGGTGAATGTTTCCAGAGATGGGGAATTACCCCTTAAACACTTCCAGCAGCTGCTCCTGCCTCCTTTACCCCCGACTGCTCCTGGCACTTGGACCATGGGGAGCTTTGGCCATCACCACACCTCTGCTTTCCATCTGCCTTGTTAAGAATAATCCTTGGTCCCCTGGTAAGGTTTCCAGCCAGCTTTTTTGGCTCTTCCCAGCCCTTGGCATTGTGTTCCCCTTTTCCTTGGGCAGGATGCTCGGGGTGATCAGCTGCGTGCCAGGGGGGATGCTGAGCTTTCCTTCTTTCTACACCCCCACTTCTGCACCCTCCTCCCTCCTGCTGGTGCTGGAAGCAGATAAACACTGTGTCCCATGTCCCTGGGGGTGTGATCTGATATGTCCTGAAATGCCAGCTGTCTGAGGCCTCCAGATCTGCATCAGGAACCCATCATCTCCAGCATTTACCACACTGCAGCTTCCATGTCATCGGCTAAATTTATTGGGAATTCTCTGGGCTTTCTCCTGGGTCATTGATAAAAAATGTTAAATAGCCCAGAGGCACGACTCAAATTTGTTGGCTGGAGTAGAACCATCCCTGCTCCCCACACATTCCCTGCTTGGATCTCAGCATCCAAGTTTTCCTGTGCTGAACATGTCCCAGGGTGTCTGCAGCCCCTGGAGCTGCTGAATCAAAATCTCATCTGTTGCTGAGGGAAACACTCTGCAGAACTTGGGGGGCGCTGGATGAACACTGGGACATCCCCCAGCCCCTCTTATTGCATCAAAAGCCATCCCAGGCCAACTTGCCTGGAGCTCTTTCCCACAGATGTGTGAGGGTTGGCACTACTGTCACTACTTCCCTGGAATCCTGCCCTGCCCAGAGCCCAGAGCTGGCACATCCTCATTTCCCTGGTACTGACGTTGCAGTAGCAATCCTAAAATAGCCAAGACTGCCTGATTTAATAAATAGCTCCTGCCTGCACCTCGGGGACACCCTACAACTTCAGGGTGTGGGGAAAGGGAACGTGAAGGGTCTGCTGGTTCATCAGCCACCTCTTCTCACATCCCCCAGATGGGTGCTCTCCTGACACCCTGCTGGAACAGTGTTTAACTTGAGGAGCTGCTCTTTAACATCTTGAGTTACTGCTGGAATGGAAAGTATTTCACCATCATCCTATAAGATGATTACATCACCTGGCTTCTCCCCAAGTACAGAACAGGAATTTGTCTGCCTTTTCTACAGGCTTGTTGACAATTTGAATGCTCCCAGCCAGCCCTGGCATTGTGGATGATGCTCTTGAGGCCTTCTCCCTCTCCTCCCTCTCCGTCTGGGAAGCAAGAATACAGCATCTGCCTTTCCATTGCTTTGATTCTTCTCCCTCCTGCTTCTTGCTGACCTCTCCATGTTGTGAATCCCATTAGGACTGTGGTGGGGATTGCAGCTGCTCTGTATTAACCACTCCAAGCCTGCCTGCTGCTCCTTGGAGTCAGGGAAGAAACCAGCTCTGCACGTTGCTGGTTAATGTTTGGGCTTCTGGAGGCTGGAGTAGGATCAGGGGATGCTTAGCAGAGCAAGGAGGTGTCAGATGAGGGGGCTGAGACCTTTATTTCCCAGCAATCTGAAGCCCAAAGAGTTGCTGACCTTGCAAGGGGGGTCACAGCTGGGCCAGGAATGGCTCAGGACATCTGAAGGAGGGAGATGGACACCTCACCCTATTCCCTCAGAATAGGGAATCCTGCTTGAGGGACTTGGACTTCAGGGCAAAGGAGATGGGAATTGCTTTCTCAGTGTGCTTTCAAGACAAGGGGTGGGCTGAGACCTACCCCAGAAGTCTTTTTTCTATGGATAAAAGGAGGAGACGAGGCTTTCCAGGACATGAGTGGGATTTTTGAACAGCAGGAGCATTGCAGAGCACTCCCAGTCCTGCTGGGAAGGAATAGGAAAAGACCCCAGCAGATAACCCCAGAGCAGCCCTCTGGAAGCTGCATGTTTTCAGAATGGAATCATAGAAACATCCAATGGGTTGGCTTGGAAGGGACCTTAAAGTTCATCCAGTTCCATCCCCCTGCATGAGCAGGGTCACCTTCCACCAGACCAGGTTGCTCAAAGCCCCATCCAACCTCATTTTTTTATTATTTTGGGGACATCCTGAGTCCCTTGGGCTGAAGGGCTGGAGACCTGAGGTCCAGCAAAGCCCATGGGGAGTTTCCTGATGGAAACAATGCCCAGGATTTCTCAGGGAATCAGGGAGGAGCTGTGCATTCCAGCTCTCTGCTATCACTGCTATTTCCCAGCCCCCTTTTTTCTGCCTCTGGGGGAGGTCTCTGCTTTGGGACAGGATGCTCCCCTCATCCTTGCTCACCAGGCATTTCATTGTGCTGGGAGATGGGAGGAGAGGGGTGAGACCAAACCCCAAAGGATGTCCCCAAAGGAGCAGGGATGTCCCCAAAAGAGCAGGGATGTGCCCAGGGGGCAGAGCCAAGAGCCCTCTCCTAACATGGGTGCTTCTCATGGAGCTGCCATCTCTACTGAGAAGAAAATCTCCCCCTGAATTGTTTTCTTTTTTTCTTTTTTCAGATAAAACAGCATTTTGGATCAAATACCACATTCCTGGTCTTGCTACACCCATGTGAGGGGGGACCAGCAGGATCTCAGGCTGACTCCAGCAGAAGAGCAGCATTAATTCCTGCTTTTCCTCCCTCTCCTTCAGAGGCTTTCCCTTTTTTTTTCCTCCCTCTCCCCCCCCTCTTTTTTTTTTTTTTTTTTTTTTTTCTGAGAAAAGTGGTAAACATTAATAGGAACTGGAATGAATAGCTGGGATCCAGGCCCAGCCTTCCAGGATTTTAACTCATTCTTGCCAGCAAATGAAGGGAAGGTGGTTTTTACACCATTAATTTTGCCTTTGGATCAAAGTGCTCAGAGACCCTGGGGAGGAGCAATTTCTTCCCTGAATTCCTCAAAGTGCTGAATCTTAATGGGGAAAGAGGAGGAAATTCCTCATCCTAGGAAAATGGGAGAAAATGCTGCTTTGGAGGATTTTTGTTGTTGTTGTTCTGGGATCAGGGCCAAAAGCAAGGGGTTATTTTGCATGTTTAATTTTGGGAAATACCCTCAGCCATTCCCTGCAGAGAGAGATGCTGATCTGAAGTGAGCCTGGTGTCACTCTGTCAGAACACAGTTAACTTTATTTTAGTGATACAAGGTAAAATTCCTACAGAAAAATAAATCTCTTAGCCATGATTAGCTTAATTAGCTCCCAGGAAACCCTTTATTGTTCCCCATATGCCTTGGAACCATTGTATATCACTGGAAGTATACATAAAAGTCCCCATAAAGGTTAGAAAATGGGATCAGAGTGTTTCATAGCTCACATGATGGCTGTGTTTACATAGAGCAAACTTCAAACAACATTCAGTGAGGTTTGGCCAAGGCAAATTACACAACATTTGCACATTTTGAAGGAGATCTGAAGTTTCGGGACACCCTTCTGCCATCCCCATTCCTCCTGTGGGTGGGTGGTGAAACTTCAACCCTGCAAGGAAGGAGCTGCAGGAAGGATGGGGAATAAACCCAGAGGTTTTATAAAGCACCAAAGCCCAGACTGGTTTGGGCTGGGAAGGACTTAAAAGCTCATTTCATCCATGCTCAGGGACACCTCCCCCAGCCCAGGGGGCTCCAAGCCCCATCCAACCTTCAGCACTGCCAGGGATGGGGCAGCCACAGCTTCTCTGGGAAACCTGGGGCTCAGCACCCTCACCCCAAACAATTTCTGCCCCATCTCCAACCTCAATCTCCCCTCTCTCTCCCAGTTCCAAGCCATTCCCCCTCATCCCATCCCTCCAGGCCCTTGTCCCAAGTCCCTCCCCAGCTTTCCTGGAGCCCCTTCAGGCACTGGAAGGTGCTCTAAGGTCTCCCCATGGGATCCTTCTCTTCTCCAGCCTCAACACCTCCAACTCTCTCCCCCTTCTGTTTAGTTGCTGAGTGATCACAGAAGCAGAGAATCCCAGATTATTTTGGAAAGGAAGGGACATCAATGAAGATCCAGTCCCAACCCCCTGCCATGGTCAGGGACACCTCCCCCAGCCCAGGGTGCTCCAAGCCCCATCCAACCTTCAGCACTGCCAGGGATGGGGCAGCCACAGCTTCTCTGGGAAACCTGGGGCTCAGCACCCTCACAAGAAAGAATTTCTTCCAAAGGTCTCATCTCAATCTCCCCTCTCTCTCCCAGTTCCAAGCCATTCCCCCTCATCCCATCCCTCCAGGCCCTTGTCCCAAGTCCCTCCCCAGCTGCTCAGCTGCTGAGTGATCACAGAAGCAGAGAATCCCAGATTATTTTGGAAAGGAAGAGACATTAATGATGATCCAGTGCCCCCCCTGCCATGGTCAGGGACACCTCCCCCAGCCCAGGGTGCTCCAAGCCCCATCCAACCTTCAGCACTGCCAGGGATGGGGCAGCCACAGCTTCTCTGGGAAACCTGGGGCTCAGCACCCTCACCCCATGGTGGAAACATTTCTGCTGCTGGTTTTCCCTTCCACTGGGACAAGCAAAATTAATTCCAAGGCTTTTGGCATAGCCACGCAGCCTGACTTAATAAACCAGAGCGAGGAAAAGTGGGGAAAACAAGATTAGGAGAAGCATTTGGGGAATGACTCACACCCAGAGAGGCTTCTTGTTCACTTCTCCCTGCTGTGGAATGATGGATTAAAAATTGCCTTGATTTACCAGTGCTTTGCTGTGCCTCTCATTTGGAGGCAGTGAGTGAGGCTGTAATTTTCAGTCACCTTCACAAGTACAGTGGTTACTGTCACCATCACCTCCATCAGCTCAGACATTGATCCAAGCAGTGATGGTGGTGTTTGGCTCTCAATTTACACCCTAGGAGTTGACCCGTGGCTCTGACTGAAGATGAAGAGATGGAGAGGAGGGGGGAGATGTTGTAGGAAAAATAATCTCTGAGTTTTTCTCTGAGTTTTCCAGCTGTGATCGTGCAGATCCCAGCACTGGAAGTGGCAGAGTGCACCAGTTCACCTCCATCACTGCTCACACTGGTTCTGAAGAGGATCAGAGAGACAGAAAAGGGACTTTAGCATCAGAGGGCATGGCCTGAAGCTGTGCCAGGGGAGGTTTAGTTTGGATATCAGACAGCATTCCTCCTGGAGAGGGAGATCAGGCTCAGGGAAGTGGTGGAGGTGTTGAAGGAGGAGCTGGATGTGGCACTGGGTGCCATGGTCTGGCTGATGTGGGGGTGTTAGGTCAGGGGGTGGACTTGATGCTCTCAGAGGTCTTTTCCAGCCTCAGTGATTCCACACCTACTGCTTACCAGATAGAGTGACAAATGGAAGCATGTGGATCTTCAGGATACCCTATAATTAGAACTGGCTTTTTTTTTTTTTTTTTTTTTTTCTCTTCTCTCTTCTGGAAAGGTTTTTGCTGTCTGGCTCAGATGGAAACCATCCCAGTTTGTTTTTGTTTCTCTCAAATTAGAGCACGGCTGCTCTTTCCAGGATTTCCCAGGCAAAAAATATGTACATGGGGATCTGCCCAACGTGCAGGGGGGCTCCTCTAGGACGTGCTCAGCCCCTTGCACGTGGACTTCACATGCAGCCCGTGCAGGCTCAACATCTTTAATGATTTTGGGTGCATTTGGCTCCTTACAGCTCAGCAGGGGCCATGGCAGTGGGTTCCTGGTGTGCTTGGGCTGCTTTTCTGCCACTTCCAGCTGCAAGGCAGCCTTGGAGCTGAGTGTGGGAAGAGGGGGAAAAGCAGCAGGAGAGCTGGGCAGAGAGCTGTGCTGCTCAGTCCTGCCTGGAGGCAGGGAAGAAGGGACATTGGTGTCACACGTGTCCCTGGCAGCACAAGTCCTCCCCCCAGAGTGAGTGCCCTGGCACTCAGAAAGGGTCAGAGGGGTCTTGGTGGAAAGCAGGAGGAGATTCCTGAGCCAGGGATCCATGGAGCCCAACTGGGTGCCATTCATTTGGAGAGGGGGACACACACCCATCCCCCCCTCCCCCCCCCCCCAAGGATAAGGTTTCCATGGAAACCAGAGCCAGGATTCCCTGCACACCAAAAGCCAGAATGGGTGGGAAGAAGGAAGCAGCATCTGGTGGGCAAGCCACCCTCCTTGGGGACCTCCATGACTGGGTGCAGAGGAGGGGAGGGAAGGAGGATAAGGAGGAGATTTTGGTACCTGGGGTCTTTTGCCATCTCCCTGGGGCAGCATCCATCCCATCCCCAGGAATGTTTTGCACCACCTGTGCTCCTGCTGTGTCAGGAGCTGCTGAGCCCAACCTGAGCATCATTACCAAACACCACACCAGCTTGTTAACAGGAAGGATTAATTAATCAGAACCACAGCCATAGGGCTCTGGGCATTGAGACTGAGGGCATCACCTCTGTGTGCTCTGCAGGGTGACAAGGGCAGCTCAGGACAACGAGGAGACCTTGTCCAGGGTGGAGGGGACCCCCTTGGGCAGGGGACACCCCTGGACAGGGGACACGTGCAGCTGGGTCAGGCAGGAGGTGGCAGGCAGGATGCAGCCAGCTGCTGGGGGCCCAACATGGGCACAGCTGGCTGAGATCTGGTGCAAAGTGCCTGGATCACGGGGGTGCTGGGTGTTTCCTCCTTCTGGGTCCTGTGGGGGGGGGTGTGCAGGGATTTTGGGGGGTGTCTGCAGTGCCCTGGGGTTGCTGTGTCCCTGTGTCCCCAGTGTCACACGCCAGGTTGTGGCTGCGGCAGCAGCAAGGAGTGCTGGAGCTGCTAGCAGACTGGCAAAGTCTTTTGTCAAGGCTTGAGATGCCTCCAACCTCCTTTAATTAAAGACAATTACTGCTTTCAGCCCCTCTTCACAGCTCAGCTGGGTTGTTTGCAAACACACAGCTGCGGGAGGCTTTGTGCCCCTCTCCAGTCTCGCTTCCCTGGAGACGCACAGAGGTTTCTTTATGATCAGTGGAAGGGCTGGGGAGCAGCTGAGGAGGAGGAGGAGGGGGAGGAAGGGGTTATCCCATGCTCCTGGGGTGCTTGGAGCTGCAGCAGCCCAGCCTCTCCTCCAAAGCCTCCTGCATGGGACCAGGGACATGAAGGGAGCTGAGTGGGAAGGGAGGCGTTTGGGCTGCAGAGAAGATGGATTTACCCCCAGCTCCAGAGCTGAGCTGGGGCAGGCTGTGAGCTCTGAGGATGTTCTTTTAAATAAGTTGCTGCTGAGTGAGCTGGGAGTTTGCTTGCTGGGGTAAAGAGGCTGCTTCCCCCTGGGCCTGCAGCAGGCAGGGCAGATCTGTGCCTTCTGAAGTGACCCACGCTTGGATAAAAATAAATCCAACACCTCCTGTAAGTAATGAGCAACCCCTCCTTTCTGTGCTTGAGTAACTCCGAGGCAGCCAAATGGAATTTAACCAAACTTTACCAGTCAGGGCTGGCAGGGGAACGAGCAGCATCCTGGGCATCCTCTGGGATGCTGTTTCCAAAAATATGAGCCCCAGTGGTGGTGGGGGGGGTGAAGCTTTCACCCAGCCCTGGCCTTGTACAAATGCAGCAGCTCCACGTCCAACCCCAGAGCTGTGGCTTCTGCATTTCCAGGTGCTAATGGTCTCCTCTGGGAAGTCTCAGGGCAGGAGGAGATCCTAGTTCCTGCCTTGGAAGTGTTTGGTTGTTAAATCTGAATGGTAAGTGCTCAGCCTTCAGGCTCAGGGGAGCCAAGATCCTTCTTTTTTTTTATTATTTTTTTTTTTTTTTTTTTTGAGTTACTACCAGACTGACACTTGCTCTGTCTTCTCCAATTCATTTTGCAGCTGGAGTTCACTGGGCTGAGCAGGAAGGGAAACATACCCCTCAAATGGGAAGCCCAGGAGCTCTTTCCCTTTAAACAGCTTCTCTGGGAACATCTTTGATCTGTTTTGGTGGGGTTTGTTATCCCACAGAAGGCTCCTGGAGGCCAGGAAGGGAAGAGTTGGAGCAGGCTCTGAGAGCAGGTTTAAATGGAAGTGCAGGCACCGTGCTGGGGATTTGGGGTGGCTGATGATGTCATGCTCCTCAGGATGACATCACAGGATGCTGGGGGGTCCAGGGTGTGTGTGGTCCTTGGTGTGACATCAGCAGCATCATCCTGCTGCTGTCATGGGAACCTGGGAGTGTCCCCTTGGCTCTCAGCTCTGGAGGTCCCTCCCTTTGGCAGCCCCTGCAGTTCCTGGGTTAATTTCCCTCTCCCAAAGGTGGCAGAGATGTGGGGCCTTAGAAATGGACAACTTCCAGGAGATGTCCCTTGGGATGCTGACTCAGAAACACATCCAGGAGGGGGCTAAGAGGGAGTTTCCCTCTCACAGAGCATCACTGGTGGATAAAAGGGTCCTTCCAGCAATGCTCTGGTGTTTATTGGTTTGCAATTTGTCTGTGCTGGTGTACTAATTAGAGAGGAGGAGGAAAAAGGGATGGAGGGAGTGCTGATTCCTCCTGTTTTCTGGCACGCTGCTCACATTCTGGGTGCCCCCAGTGTCCTGGGGCATTTAATTATGCACCAGGTTCAAAAATACATCCAAGAAACTGCAAGCTCTCTATTGCCATCCATGTCTCCTCTCTTCCTGATGGCTTCATCCTGAGTGTCTCTTTTCCAGGAGAAGGTCCTGGGTTGATTGAATCCCCCCTGGGAGCTTCTCTGTGTCCCTAATCATTTCTGTCCCCTACCCTATGACCCCATCAGAGGGTGACCACCCTCTTCAAACTGTGGTTTAATAACATTCCTGCTTTGCCCCACGTTCCTTGCTTAATAATTCCTTACGTTTTCTCTTTTTTTTTTTTTTTTTTTTGTCTGATGATGGATGAGCTTTGAACTGCTGTTTTCAGAGAACTCCCTCTCGTGCTGCCGAGTTCTCCTCCCTGCATGTTAATAGCTAATTTAGTGCCCATCATTGTGTTTGTATAATTAGGGCTCTTTTCCCTCAAGTGCATTAGTTTCCTTTTGTCACCACTGCATTTCATTTCCCATCTCCTTGCCCAGTCACCCAGCACCCTGAGATCCTGCCTGTCACTCTTTCTGAGTGACTTCAGCTCTGGCAAAGCTGAGTAATTTGGGGGTGATGGGAAGCTCCCTCATGTCACTCCTCACCCCCTTCCTCCAGCCTCCTGGGGGTGCTCAGGGTGGCTCTGACACCACCATGGTCACCATCCCCCTCATCTGCAGGAGGATTTGTGTCCATTCTTTGGGCACGAGGCAGCAGGAGGTCACCTTTGGTGGCCCTGAAGCCTGGATGCCACTAGGAAGCACGTGGGATTTTCTGTCTGCATGGTGATTATTTTTTTTTTTTTTTGGACATATTGAGCTCCATCCCAGAGCTCAGTGCAGTTTTTTCAGCCACTCTTTAGTGGCTGGAAATTGGCAGAGCCACTTAACAGGAGGATCAGTCTCAGGAGGTTTCTTCCCTAGGGTCTGAGCAGCTGGCAGAGAAGGATTGTACAGGGCTTGGACCCTGGGTTGCTCAGCCCTTGGCACAAGAAGGTTTCAGGGATGTGGAGGGAACCTGGTGAAGGAAAAAACCCAAGAAGGGATCTAAGCACAACTAGAGGTGCAGTGAGAAGAGGATGGAGCCAAGCCAAGTGATGCCAGATTGCCTGGGAAGGGACAGCAACCACAAGCAAGGATGGGCTTTGGAAAAGCTGAGAGAGGTTGAGCATCACCATCCTCAGGGTTTTATTTCCAAGGCTTGGCTGCCCTGATGTAGGGCTGGACATAACCAGCCTGGAGATCCCTCTTCCCACCAAACCTGCCATGAAAAATCAGGCATCAGGACCATGGAGCCAGCTTGACCTTTGCACTGGAGCTGGATGGAGAAACTGGTCCAGTGCTGAAACCATCCTGGGGGCTGAATTCATCCCTCAGGGGGTTATATGGCACAGGGGGACCACCCCACCGTGGGGTGCTCAGAGCCTGACCTGCTCTAACTGCATTCCAGGAGCTGGAAACCTCTGCTGAGAAAACTTTTGGAACCAGGAATGGCAAGTGAGGGGGTCTGGGAAGCTGAGCTAAGCCAGGTCTCATGTAAAGCAGGTGGGGACCTTTGCCCATCCTGGAGCCTGGGGTCAGAAAGATGCCTCCACCTGAGCTCTGCTCTCCAGGCTCCAGGAAATACAGGAAAAAGAAAGGAGAAGGGTCCTGAGGGGCCTGGAGAACCCCCTTCCATGAGAGACTGAAAGAGCTGAAGCTGCTTAGCTTCCCAGAAAGCAGATTAAGAGGTGAGATGCTTACCAAGAGGAAACACCCCCCTCTAAAGGGCTTTTAATCTGGCAGAGCAAGGGATAACAAGGAGCAATAGGGTTAAAGTGATGTGAGACAATTAAACCCCCCAGCCATGTGTTTCTGGGTGATTAACCACCAGAGCAAGCTAATGAGGAAAGAGGGAATTCTCCAGTGTTTCCAGTAGGTGAAACAAACTGGTTGGGTGCTGGGTGCTGGGAGCAGCCATCGAGTTTAGCAGAGGAATCCCCTGGGGTGCCAGACTCCCCCAGGGCTGTGCCAGGTTGTGGAAGGGGTTTGGGGGGGCTGAGGAGCCCCCCCAGAGGCTGTGGGTGCTGGGCAGTGTCCAGTCCCTGTGGACAGCACCCACTGTCCTGCAGGCATTGCCACCAGTGGGTGTTGGGCACCAGAGCTGGGGGCACTGGGCTGCCCAGCTGGAGATACTGGTGGGGAAGAAGGGAGATGTTCCAAGTCCAGCAGCTTAGCTCCTCCCCTGCCTCCTGGGCTGCCAGGTCTCATGGCAGCATCCTTTGGATGTGCTCCCTGTAAGGGAATGCCCCAAAAGCCAAGGCTGCAACATCCACCAGTGCCCCAAGACACCCACAGGTGCCCTGATCCCATCACTGCATCCCACTCCCTCCAGGGACCCTTGAACCAGCTGCCCCTACCACCCCTCCACTAATTTTCCATCTCCCCCAGGTTCAGCATCCTGGTTCTGGCATGATGAACCCAGCTGTCCCATGGACCTGGGTCTGTAACTAGATTATCTTGAAGATCCATTCCACCCCAAACCCTTTGATGATTCTGGGAGCAGGCACAAGCTGGAACAGAGGAAATTCCATAGAAACCTGAGGAGAAACTTCTGGAGTGTGAGGGTGAGGGAGCCCTGGCCCAGGCTGCCCAGAGAGGTTGTGGAGTCTCCTTCTCTGGAGCCTTTCCAACCCCCCCTGGATGTGTTCTGTGTGCCCTGCCCTGGGGGATCCTGCTGGGGCAGAAGTTTGGTCTGGATGATCTCCAGAGCTCCCTTCTGACCCTGAACATTCTGTGATTCTCTCCCAGATGTGCTGGGGCAGAGTCCCACGGCTCCCACCAAGCCCCAGCCTTGCAGAGGAGCTGGAAGCCCCTGCCCTGCACCCTGGGGTGCTCAGCACCAGCTCAGCATCCTCACTGGGTGCTGTGGACACTGAGCTGGGGTGCAGAGCTTTGCTGCCTTGGTGCCCCCAGCACACTGCAGGGCAGAGCAGCTCCTTGGGACTGGTTTGCTCTGCTCTCCTGAACTGGATTCGTGGCTTTAATCTGCTGAAAGTGAGAGGCACTTGGGAAGGGCTCCTGGGGAGGGGGATGCAGGGGGGAGCCCTGGCTTTGCTGCTTCCCCTTTGCACAGATTTCCCCCCTCAGCTCCCCCTGCTTAGAATCACAGAATATTCAGGGTTGGGAGGGAGCTCTGGAGATCCCCCAGTCCAACCCCCCTGCCCCAGCAGGATCCCCCAGGGCAGGGCACACAGAACATGTGCACTGCAGAAGTTTCTCTGCACGATGCACCCATCACCTTCAGCCAGATCCAGAGGGGGGAAAAAACCCCAAACCACATCTTCTGTGTCCCAGTGGTGGTGGGGTGGAAGCTCAGGGAGGGATGTCCTAGTGGGAAGCAATGAGAATCCCCTGCTTCTCCTCCCCTAGAGCATATTCAGAGGTTCCAGAAGGAAACAAAACTTGTTTATCTTAACGCTAATCAATTTATAGCAATCAAAATAAAAGCCATTAGGAGCCGTTCCCCATCTGAGTTTCAAAGAGGCTTCTGACCCCAGGAGGCTCTGAGCTGATTGATTAGGAATTTCTGACACTAATGTGTCTCTTCCAAGGGTCCAGTGTGGCTTTAATTCCTCTCTCCTGGGACCCTGATTGTGTGTTAACATCTGTCAGCCCCTTCCTGCACTTAGGGGAAGGGAAATTCATGAGCACACTGAGCTGCCTGGCACAGCTGGGGAGAAGGCAGCATTTGCTGGCTTAAACAGCTCCCAGAAATCCCATGGGGCAAATAATTTGCATGAGCTTTTTCTCCTTGGGCAAAAAAAAAAAAGCTGGAGTGCACCAAGAAATAAAAAGCAGTGATGCAGAGAGGAGGGAGAAGGTGGAGAGGCTGCAGCTCAGGGCAGGGATTTGGGCTTTTGGACTCCTGGTGGCTTTGGGCAAGAGGTTTCCACCCACCTCCATGGGAGGTAACAGGGGACCACAAATGGCAGATAAATATCTAGGAAAATTGATTTTTATTTGCAGTTAGAGGGAGGAGCCTTCATCCTTCAAGATGGGGCACACCTGGTCCATCAGTGGTTTATATCAGAGAATCATTCTGCTTGGAAAAGATGTTTAGGATCACCCAGCCCAACCCTTAACTGGTACCCCATGTCCCTCAGCACCACATTCCCAGGGCTTGGAAACCTCCAGGGATGGAGACTCCACTCCTGAACTGGGCAGCCTGATGTCTGATGACCCTGCCAGGGAAGAAATAGGGGTGGGGGGCAAGAGGAAGGGGACAATCTCTGTTCTGGGGTGCCCAGGACAAGGAATAATGGGTTGGAGCTGGAACAGGGGAAGTTCCACCCCAAAACTTCTGGAGTGTGAGGGTGAGGGAGCCCTGGCCCAGGCTGCCCAGAGAGGTTGTGGAGTCTCCTTCTCTGGAGCCTTTCCAACCCCCCCTGGATGTGTTCTGTGTGCCCTGCCCTGGGGGATCCTCTGATGCTCCTCCTGGTCTCCTCAGCACTCACGGCTCTGAGTGGTGGTCAGGGGGTTGTGGGGAAAGGGATGGATGGAGTGTGAGAGCCTGGAGAAGGGAAGACTCCAGAGGGACCTTAGAGCTGCCCCCCAATCCCTGAAGGGAACCCCCAGGAAGGCTGCAGAGGGACTTTTCATAAGTGTCCCGTGACAGGAGAAGGGGAAATGGTTTGAAACTGAGGGAGAAGAGGCTCAGACTGGATCTTAGGAAGAAGTTCTTCAGCAGGAGGGATGAGGAAGGGACAGGGACATCATCTGAGTGAGCCCTGGGGCTGCTCAGCCTTGAGGAGAGGAGGCTGAGAGGGGATCTGCTGAATGTCCATCAATAGCTGAGGGGTGGGGGGCAAGAGGAAGGGGACAATCTCTGTTCTGGGGTGCCCAGGACAAGGAATAATGGGTTGGAGCTGGAACAGGGGAAGTTCCACCTCAACCTGAGGAGAAACTTCTGGAGGGTGAGGCTGAGGAAGCCCTGGCCCAGGCTGCCCAGAGAGGTTGTGGAGTCTCCTTCTCTGGAGCCTTTCCAACCCCCCCTGGATGTGTTCTGTGTGCCCTGCCCTGGGGGATCCTGCTGGGGCAGGGGGGTTGGACTGGGGGATCTCCAAAGCTCCCTTCCAAACATTCTGTGCTCCCTACAACCAGTACATCCCTCCTGAGGTTGCCAGTTCCCATTTCCCAAACCAGGCAGTGGTGATGGAAAATCCCACCAAGGAGCTTGGAGGTCTCACTGCTCAGGACAGCAGGGTCTTGGTGCTGGCTGCTGGTGGCTGGAGTGGTTCAGGAGGTGACATCACATTGCTGCCAGCTGTGGCCCTGTCTCTGTGCTGGGTGGTGGTGAAAATCTCAGTGTTAGGGGTGAAAATCTGAGTGTTGGTGATGGTGAGGGTCCCACTGTTGGTGGTGGTGAAGATCTTTTTGTTGGGGGTGAAGATCTGAGGGGTTGTGATGAAAATCTCACTATTGCTGGTGATGAGGGTCTCACTGTTGTTGGGGGTGAAGATCTCATTGTTGGGGGTGAAGATACCACTGTCAGTGGTGAAGATTTCACTGTTGGTGATGGTGAAGGTCCCACTGTTGGTGGTGAAGGTCCCACTGTTTGTGGTGAGGGTCTCACTATTGGTGGTGAGGGTCTCTCTGTTAGGAGAGGTGAGAGTCTCACTGTTGTTGGTGGTGAAGATCTCTCTGTTGGTGGTGATCTCAGTGCTGGTGATGGTGAGGGTGCCACTGTTGGTAGTAAAGATTTCACTGTTGGTGGTGAAGATTTCACTGTTCAGGGTGAAGATCTCACTGTTGGTGATGGTGAAAGTCCCACTGTTGGTGGTGAAGTTATCACTGTTGGTGGTGAAGATTTCACTGTTGGTGGTGATGGTGTCTGTGCTGGTAGTGATGGTGTCTCTGCTGGTGGTGATGGTGTGTGTACTGGTAGTTATGGTGTCTGTACTGGTGGTGATGGTGTCTGTGGTGGTGATGGTGTCTGTGGTGGTGATGGTGTCTCTGCTGGTGGTGATGGTGTCTGTGGTGGTGATGGTGTCTCTGCTGGTAGTGATGGTGTCTGTACTGGTAGTGATGGTGTCTGTGCTGGTGCTGATGGTGTCTGTACTGGTAGTGATGGTGTCCCTCTTGGTGATGGTGTCCCTGCTGGTGATGCTGTCCCTGTTGGTGATGCTGTCCCTGTTGGTGATGCTGTCCCTGTTGGTGATGGTGTCCCTGCTGGTGATGGTGTCCCTGTTGGTGATGGTGTCCCTGTTGGTGATGCTGTCCCTGTTGGTGATGCTGTCCCTGTTGGTGATGGTGTCCCTGTTGGTGATGGTGTCCCTGTTGGTGATGCTGTCCCTGTTGGTGATGCTGTCCCTGTTGGTGATGGTGTCCCTGTTGGTGATGCTGTCCCTGCTGGTGATGCTGTCCCTGTTGGTGATGCTGTCCCTGTTGGTGATGGTGTCCCTGTTGGTGATGGTGTCCCTGCTGGTGATGCTGTCCCTGCTGGGAGGTGGCAGGAGGGTGGCTGTGCTCTCAGAGGAGGTGACCAAGTGTGGCTGTGAGCTCTGTTGTGTGTGAAGCCCAGGAGATGGGCAGCTCATATTTCTGTACTGTACAGGGAGCTGACATTAATGAACAGCTAATTAACATCACAGGGCTTGATGGCTGCAGTGTCAGCGTCCCTAATTAGTCTCGCACTAATCTGCTTTAATTAACTGTCCCTGTCGCGGTTTTAATTTAATTTTCATCTCCAGACCAGAGGTAGCAGTTCTGTGAGCATCTGGGTTCCAGTGCCGTGGCAGTGTCTGCACTGGGATGGACTGGTGGGGCACTGGTGGTCAGGCAGGCACCCAGCAGAGGGGAGAAGCAGTGATGCCAGCACCGTCCCCTTGGGATTCCCCGGGGAGCAGTGACCATCCCAGGGGTGTTGTCACCTCCAGGACAGGTTGTGTTGGCTGGACAGGTGACAGAGGAGCTGAGGGTCACATCCTCATCATCAGCTGTCCCCATGCCTGCTCCCAGTACTGCCTGGCTCTCCCAGCAGTGCTTATTGGGGTCCTGCCTTGCCACCCCTTCCTGCTTCTGGTGCTGGCCATGGGGTGGCTGTGGGCTCTGGACCTGTCACCTGGACCACTCGTTGCCTGGAGGAGTCACATCCATCACCAGTGGGGAACTGCAGGGTGTGAGGTCCCCTTGGGACAGGAACAGAGGGAAGGAAGCTGCTCACTGCTCCTTGTGAGGCCAAGAGGGATGGAGGGTCCTTGGTCTCCAGGCTATGGAATATCTGTTCGTTTGGCACTCCCAGTGCAGAGCAGCCACTGAGCACTTCCCTCTTGATCACTTTTTTGGGGACATCTCCTCCACCTCGGGTTAGACCAGGTCCTGCAGGAGAGCACTGGGAAGCACTGGGGGAAGAGTGGGCTCCAGATCCCACTGTGATGGTGTCCAGGGAAGGGAATGGAGCTGGGGAAGGGGCTGAAGAACATGGAGAAGGGGCTGGAGAAGATGGAGAAGGTCTGGAGAAACTGTGAGGAGCAGCTGAGGGCCCTGTGGGTGCTGATCCTGGAGCAGAGGAGGCTGAGGGGAGACCTTCTGGCTCTCTGCAACCCCCTGAGAGGAGGTTGGAGCCAGGGGGGGTCGGGCTCTGCTCCCAAGGAACAAGGGATGGGACAAGAGGAACTTTTGGCACAACTCAAGTGGTGCCAGGGGAGGTTTATGTTGGAGCTGGGGAAGAATTTCTCCCTGGAAAGGGTTGTCAGGGCCTGGCCCAGGCTGCCCAGGGCAGGGCTGGAGTCCCCATCATCCCTGGAGGGGTTTCAGAGCCCTGGGGATGTGGGGATGAGGGACATGGGGCTGGGCAATGTGCTAGTTTACCAGTTGGACTTGATGATCTTAAAAAAGCCTTTTCCAACCAAAAGGATTCTCTGAGTCTCTGAGCAGGAGGGCTGCTGAGATCCTTGTGTGGGTGGCTGGGCAGGAGACATAATGATGGTTTCCCATGGGAGCAGATGAAAGCAAAGAAAAAAAGCAGTGAGGAGAAGAACCCCAGAGAGAGAGGAGGAGGAGGAGGAGGAGGAGGAGGAAAAGTCACCAGGCAGGAAGAGTTTTAATGACCTAGAGATGCTGTGAGGAGCTTGTATTTGTCCCTCCAGAGCTGCTGTTTGCACAGGAGGGTCTGCTGGCTCATGTTCTGCCATGCAGAGCCCTACCATATAAGTCAGCCTCAATCTATCCCTGTGCCCTTTCCCCTGATGTCTCCTTTCCATGGAAATCCAGGGAGCCAAAAGGGAGTGGGAGAGAGGAGAAGACACAGACATCATCGTGAGGAGCAGGGCAGCTCGAGTTTTCCTCGTGTGGCAGTGGTAAAAATTCAGTGATTCCCCTGTGAGGATGAGGGATGCAGAAATGGGGAAATTTTGGGGACACGGCTGGAACAGGAGGGGGCTGAGCCCTGCACCAAGGACTCCAGCCCAGAGCTGCTTTCCCCTCTCTGCTCCAGCAGGGCATCCTTCATCAGGCAGGGCACAAATCTTCTCAAACATCAGCATCTCCCCCTGGGACCTTCTTGGGAGGCCGTGTTAATCTGTACAAGCAAGAGGAGCCTTTAAAGTGGGAGTTCATGTTTGGCAGCATCCCAGGGAGCTGCTCGGTCCCGGGCTTGGCTTGTCTGTCTGGATTAGCTGGGCTCTGCCATCTGTCCTGCTCCCTGGAACTGCTCCAGGCACTTACATCCTTTGAAGAAAGCCCTTCTCCAACCATGGCCCCTGCTCTGAATGGCCCAGCTGCTTCCCACCTTGGGAACTCTGCCTGCTTTCCCCATCCCCTCTGCAAGCAGAGGAAATCCTGGTGTCAGCCCCAGCCTCACCGTGTGCTTTGGGAGAGCTACCCCTGGGGAAATCATGGCATGGGTTGGGTTGGAAAGGACCTTCAAGATCATCTCATCCCAACCCCCCTGCCATGGTCAGGGACACCTCCCCCAGCCCAGGGTGCTCCAAGCCCCATCCAACCTTCAGCACTGCCAGGGATGGGGCAGCCACAGCTTCTCTGGGAAACCTGGGGCTCAGCACCCTCACCCCAAACAATTTCTTCCTAAAATCCAACCTCAATCTCCCCTCTCTCTCCCAGTTCCAAGCCATTCCCCCTCACCCCATCCCTCCAGGCCCTTGTCCCAAGTCCCTCCCCAGCTTTCCTGGAGCCCCTTCAGGCACTGGAAGGTGCTCTAAGGTCTCCCCATGGGATCCTTCTCTTCTCCAGCCTCAACACCCCCAACTCCCCCCCTGGCTCCAGAGCTGCTCCAGCCCTTGGATCACCTTCATGCAGTAGAAATCCCTGGAGGAGAACCCTTGGGATCCCTTGCAGCCAAATGAGTTCAGTGCTTGGGCAGTCCTGTAAATTAAGAAGCTCAAATCTATCTTTATTTTTCTGTGACTGCAGAGGGACCACAAACTCTGTTGGTTGTTCCACAGTTCTCACAATCCATCCACGGCTGACCCAGCGTGTTGGACACTTTCTGCCTTCTCCATCCGAGGATCTCACTGCTCCATCACTGCAGCTTCATGCTCAGCCTCTTCCCTGCTCTCTGGCAGGAAAAAATGGAGTTTGGAGTAGATAGAATCATAGAATTGGCTGGGTTGGAAGGGACCTCAGAGCTCATCAAGTCCAACCCTTGCTCCACTCCCCCCGTGGTTCCCAGCCCATGGCACTGAGTGCCACATCCAGGCTCTTTTGAAATATCTCCAGGGATGGAGAATCCACCCCTTCCCTGGGCAGCCCATTCCAATGGCTGAGCACCATCTCTGCAAAGAATCCTTTCCTAATATCCAACCTAAACCTCCCCTGGCAGAGCCGAAGCTCTGCCAGGGGAGGTTTAGGTTGGATATTAGGAAAAAATCCTTAAGCCCATGGCCTCTTGTCTTGTCTCTGCCTGGGAAAAGAGCCCAACCCCCCCCTGGCTCCAACCTCCTTTCAGGGAGTTGGAGAGAGTGATGAGGTCTCCCCTGAGCCTCCTCTTCTCCAGCCTCAACACCCCCAGCTCCCTCAGCCCTTCCTCACAGGACTTGTGCTGGATCCCTTCCCAGCCTCCTTGCTCTTCTCTGGACCTGCTCCAGCACCTCAATCTCCTTCCTGAGCTGAGGGGCCCAGAACTGGACACAGGACTCAAGCTGTGGCCTCCCCAGGGCTGAGCACAGGGGCAGAATCCCTTCCCTGGACCTGCTGGCCACGCTGTTCCTGACCATCTCCAACCCCTCTCTGCAGAGCACCAGGGAACCAGTGAAACCCCAGAGCACAGAGGACACAGCATGGACTTTATTTGCTGGCACTTGTCCCACTCTTTACCTCTGGCAGGGAGCTGAGCATCTGTTACCCTTGCAAACCATACACTGCAGAGTTCTCAGAGTCCCTTGAAATGCTCTCCCAGAGGATGGGTTCATAAACACCACTGCAGAGACTCCCTGGGCTGATCCTTAATGCTCCTGAGTCCACCTTATATAATGCTGCCTGGAGCTGGCAGCCAATCTCTAATCATTTTCCTGCTTTCAGGAGGAATGGAAAACTTTAAAGAAGTGTTGGTTGTGAAAAAATCCTCTATGCAGACACTTTGTTATAATTAGATATATTTTATTTATATATAAATATACATTGACAATGACAATTTGGTCATACTTGGGAGCAGGCATAAATCTTTTCCATGGCTTCATTTTTCTTGCATTCTTGATTTCCATCTTGCTGCTCTGCATGGTTTTTTTTTGCTCTGCATGTTGCTCTGCCCTTTTTTTTTTGTTTTTTTTTGACACTGCCCAGTTTAGCTGCTCTTATCAACCACTGGGATTTTGGGCTTGCCAACTTAAAGCCACTGCTTGTGACTTTTTAAGATGCATTTCTACTCCTTCACTGTAATTTCTGGGCCAGAGTTAAAAATATGAATTCTGTTTTCCTGAGTGCAACAACAACCATTTTTTAATTTTTTTTTTTTTGTGAGGGAATTTTGGTAATTATTCAGCAGGGCTTATTTGTACTTTCTGTCCTTTGCTGGCATCTCTGGGAACTTTTTCAATCCTCAGCATGGTGGGAGAGCCCCAGTAGTTTGGGAAGCAGGGGAAGATCCCTGATTTACTGCAGGTGACTTGGAAATGCAGAGAGGCAGGAACTGAGTTCAACTTTCACTCAGCTGGAACCAGCTACTCCCATCCTTGTGTTTCAGACCCTTCCCTTTTTTTTTTTCCATCTCAAGTTGCTCACAGAGCCTTGCCAAGGCCTCTGTGCTTCCCAGTGAGGGTGTGAAAACCTCTGGAGGATGAAATCTGATGGAAAAAAACCTTTCAGGTGTGGGAGGTGCATTTTGGTGGCTGCAGGCAAAACCCAGCTCAGGGATTTAGGCTGAAAATGGCTTTTTCCCCACTCTGCCCATCCATGGCTCTGCCACCCCACACAGCACCCGACTCAGTAGAGTTGGGTTAGATGCTCATAAAGGTCTTTTCCAAGCAAAATAAATCAGTGATTCTCTGATTCTCAGAGATTCTGTCCATCCTCATCCCTGGAGCCAGGGGTCTCAGCAGAGCCCTGGTTTGGGTTGTTTTGTTTTTTTTTCCCATTCCCTTCTCAAGCTCAAAAACCACCAGTTCCAAGCCTGTTGCCCCAGATGCCCCCCAGCTTCAGCTGAGGTTCCTGGGGCAGCTCTGGAGATGTTGGGGGGCCAGTGGGGTCCTGTTGAGATGGGAGTGAATCAGAGGGACAGCTGGACCTCTGGAGCAGGGCTGGAGTGACAAGTGGCACCGTGTTCCATGGTGACAGCCCCAAGGGAGCTGCTCTGGGGACAGGGCCTGTCACTTTCAAGTGTGATTGATGGAGCAAAGTCAGAGAATTTAAGCAAAGTCGAAAAGTGAGGGTTTTGGTTTTTTTTTTTCCCCCCAGGCTACTCCTGCAAACAACTTCTTGACCTTTGCACTCCTGGTGTAAGTGGCTCTTTTGCCTGCAGTACTCCTGCACTTCTCTGGAATTCTGTTCCCTGTGCTTGTAACCCCCCCACAGCCAGGAAGCCATCCATGGTCCAGGGAGCAGCACTGGAACTGGAAACTGTTGGTGATGGTGATGCATCCAATCCCTTGGGATGTGCTCTGAAGTCTCCCCGGAGCTCTCTGTGCTCCAGCCTGAACCCCCCCAACTCTCTCAGCCTGGTTCCAGAGCTGTTCCAGCTCTCCCAGCAGCTCCAGAGCCTCCTCTGGACTCACTCCAACATCTCTGTGTCCTTCTGGTGATGGAGACCCCAGGGCAGGACCCAACCCCTCCCTGCTCATGGGATGCCATGGTTAGTGAGGGCTTTGCCTCTAAAGCTGCAGATCCCTGCACCTCTCTGAGCCCTCCCCTGCCCTACTTGCTTCCCTCATGCTGAAAATCATCCTCTTTGTGTCAAGCTGGAATTTTCCATGTGCCACTTGAAGCCCTGTCCTGCCTCCCAGGGTCTGCATCTTCCTTGCAGCCTCTTGCTGGGTGGCTGAAGGCAGCACTGAGCTCTCTCCTTGGCTTCCCCTCTCCATCCCTCAGGCTCTCCTTACCCACCATGTCCTCCAGCTCCAGTGTTTTCCCCTCTCCATCCCTCAGGCTCTCCTTGCCCACCATGTCCTCCAGCTCCAGAGATTTCCCCTCTCCATCCCTCAGGCTCTCCTTGCCCACCATGTCCTCCAGCTCCAGTGCTTTCCCCTCTCCATCCCTCAGGCTCTCCTTGCCCACCATGTCCTCCAGCTCCAGAGGTTTCCCCTCTCCATCCCTCAGGCTCTCCTTGCCCACCATGTCCTCCAGCTCCAGTGCTTTCCCCTCTCCATCCCTCAGGCTCTCCTTGCCCACCATGTCCTCCAGCTCCAGTGTTTTCCCCTCTCCATCCTTCAGGCCCTCCTTGCCCACCATGTCCTCCAGCTCCAGTGTTTTCCCCTCTCCATCCTTCAGGCTCTCCTTGCCCACCATGTCCTCCAGCTCCAGAGGTTTCCCCTCTCCATCCCTCAGGCTCTCCTTACCCACCATGTCCTCCAGCTCCAGAGATTTCCCCTCTCCATCCCTCAGGCTCTCCTTACCCACCATGTCCTCCAGCTCCAGAGGTTTCCCCTCTCCATCCCTCAGGCTCTCCTTACCCACCATGTCCTCCAGCTCCAGTGGTTTCCCCTGGAGTTGTTCCAGTGTTTTCCTTGCACTGGAGAGCCCCAAACAGGACCCAGTGCTCCATGCAGATGTCCCAAATGCCAGAGCACTCAATAACTTGTTTTAGGGGAAGGCTGATTGCTTCTCCCTGGGTTTTTTGCCCTTCCTAAGGAAATGAGCAGACTTCAGGTGGTTTGGGAAGCAGAGGTGCAGCTGGGCTGTTCCCAAAGAGCTGGGAAGGAAAAGTTCCTGGGGCTGGAGATAACACCCCAGGGAATTCACCCCCTATAACCAACCATTTATAGTCAGCCCCTCTGCCAGCTCCACTCAGCACCCAGACCTGACAAAGAACAATGTTGTCATCTGGAAAGCAGCTGCTGGCACTTCACCAGCTGGCATCTTGTTAAACTTGTCTAAACTGGGTGCTAAGCAGCAATAAAATGGAATGATCCTGCTCCCAAGCTTCCCTGGCCACCCCCCACCTCCACCTGGAAAAGCTACTTAGGAAATCACCCTTAGGAAGACCCCGAGTGCTGGGGATGGGGAGGAGAGGAGGGGGAGGGATTCCTGACACTGGGAATTCAGAGCAGAGGAATTTGGGAGGAGTGGTGTCAGCTGCAGGGCTTGGGGACACTGGGTCAGGTAGGGATTTCCTTGAGAAAACCCCAATCTTTGCACCCCCTGACCCTCCTGCAAGGCCTGGGGTAAGAAGTTGGGTCAGGTAGGGATTTCCCTGAGAAAAACCCCAATCTCTGCACCCCCTGACCCTTCTGCAAAGCCTGGGGTAAGAAGTTGGGTCAGGTAGGGATTTCCTTCAGGAAAACCCAATCTTTGCACTCCCTGGCCCTCCTGCAAGGTCTGGGGTAAGAGGTTGGGTCAGGTAGGGATTTCCCTGAGAAAAACCCCAATCTTTGCACCCCCTGACCCTCCTGCAAGGCCTGGGGTAAGAAGTTGGGTCAGGTAGGGATTTCCTTCAGAAAACCCCACTCTCTGCACCCCCTGACCCTCCTGCAAGGCCTGGGGTAAGAAGTTGGGTCAGGTAGGGTTTTCCTTGAGAAAAAACCCAATCCCTGCACTCCCTGGCCCTTCTACAAAGCCTGGGGTAAGAAGTTGGGTCAGGTAGGGATTTTCTTGAGAAAAGACCCAATCTCTGCACCCCCTGACCCTCCTGCAAGGTCTGGGGTTATAGGTTGGGTCAGGTAGGGATTTCCCTGAGAAAAACCCCAATCTCTGCACCCCCTGGTAAGGCCTGAGATAAGAAGTTGGGTCAGGTAGGGGTTTCCTTGAGAAAAACCCCAATCTTTGCACCCCCTGACCCTCCTGCAAGGCCTGGGATAAGGGTGATGGGCAGAGCTGGGGTTTATCTCAGATAAACCCATGGAGCAGCCACAGATGCCCTGGGAGCCCCTGGAGGTGGAAGGGGCCCGATCCTGGCTCTGCAGCCACCGTGTGGTCCCCAACTCCTCTGTCCCCCTAAATCCCTGCTCAGAAGGGACACAGGAGCCCACGGGTGCTCTGGGGCAGCACTGGGACCAAGAGGGTTGGGGACACCATCACCTGAAGGGCTTTTTTCCAGGGAAAGCTCCCTTTTTTACTTTGGTTTTTCTTTCAGATTCAAGCTGCTCTCCTCGGGCTCCAAACATGGGATGTTTTTCAAGTTTATGAGGGTTTTTAGAGAGGCTTTTAGAGAGCACACCCTACCCCTTCTTTTACAGGGCTGAGATAAGATTATCTTTGTTTTAACACCAATTAAAGCAGGAAGGGTTTATAGGATTAAGAGTTTTCCATCAGTGCAGCTTTGATGTCACCACTTGCTCGCTTGGTTTCCTTCTTTTCCCTGGTTTAAAAGCTCAGGAGCAGTTCCCCTAATGGTTCACATCCCACCCTCCCCAGGCAGAAGCTTTGGGAAATGTTTAAACAAGACCAAACAAAGTAAGAAAATGTGAAAGTCTGGAATTCTTCTGGAGATCCCTTGGAGAAAGCTGGCTCAGGGCTTTTAAACAACCCCTGCTTCCCAATGAAGGGTGCTTGGGGCTGTGGCAAAAGGACAGGCTGGAGTGTTTAGAAGAGGAGAATTAATTATTGTTTGGTGAGGGATGGAAAAGAGAAATGAAAAAACAAATGAAATTTAAAAAAAGAAATTTTTGAAAAAGGGGAAAAAAAGAAAAGAAAAAAAGAAGGAAAAAGGGAAAAAAAGAAAGGAAAAAAAGAAAGAAAAAAGGAAAAAAAGAAAAGAAAAAAGAGAAAAAGGGAAAAAAGAAAAGGAAAAAAGAAAAAAGGAAAAAAAGAAAGGAAAAAAGAAAAAAGGAAAAAAAGAAAGGAAAAAAGAAAAAATGAAAAAAAGAAAAAAGAACAAAAGAAAGAAAAAAGGAAAAAAAAGAAAAAAAGAAAGAAAAAAGGAAAAAAGAGAAAAGAAAAAAAGAAAAAAGAAAGAAAAAAGGGAAAAAAGAGAAAAAAAGAAAAAAAAAGAAAAAAAGAAAAAAAAACCCCAAAATTTTAAAAGCCACCAAAACAAAAACCATCAACAAAACCCAAAGAAATTAAAAAATTTAAAAAAAACCACACCAAAACAAAAAACTCAAACGACAACCCAAAACCAAAAAACCCCGACCAACCAAAAAAACCAAAAAAAACCCCAACAAACCTGCAGTTCCAGTCAGAGACTGGAGAACACCTCAGCCCATTCTCTGCAGCAGAAGAAGCTGAGGGGCTGAACAAGGGGAGTGTGACATCTGCTGCCACCTAAAGCTGCAGATGTGACCCCCCCTGGTTTGTCACCTCTTGGTGCAGCACCCAGCACCCTCCAGGGAGCACCACGGGGCTGCTGGGCTCAGCTGGGAGCTCTCTGGGTGTCTGAGGAGGTCCCAGGGGGTTGCTGCCACCTCCTGACCTCTGAAGTCCCCCCCTGGGTTTGTCCTCACCCCCAGGGACAGGGGGGTCCTGTGATGGTCCCTTGGGGCTGCTGTGCTGAGTCCTGTGTCCAGTTCTGGGCCCCTCAGCTCAGGAAGGAGCTTGAGGTGCTGGAGCAGGTCCAGAGAAGAGCAAGGAGGCTGTGAAGGGATCCAGCACAAGTCCTGTGAGGAAGGGCTGAGGGAGCTGGGGGTGTTGAGGCTGGAGAAGAGGAGGCTCAGGGGAGACCTCATCACTCTCTCCAACTCCCTGAAAGGAGGTTGGAGCCAGGGGGGGGTTGGGCTCTTTTCCCAGGCAACTCTCAGCAAGACAAGAGGCCGTGGGATTAAGAATTTCTTCCCAATATCCAACCTAAAGCTCCCCTGGCAGAGCTGGATTTAGGTTTAGGTTGGATCTTAGGAAGGAATTCTCTGCAGAGAGGGTTGGGGCTGAGGATCCCAGAGCTCCTTTCCCACCCAAATGGTTCTGGGATTCTGTGAGAGGACAGGGGAAATGGGTTAAAACTTGGAGAGGGGAGATTGAGGTTGGAGATGGGGAAGAAATTCTTGAATTTGAGGGTGGGGAGAGCCTGGAACAGGTTGAGAGAGTTGGGGGTGTTGAGGCTGGAGAAGAGGAGGCTCAGGGGAGACCTCATCACTCTCCAACTCCCTGAAAGGAGGTTGGAGCCAGGGGGGGGTTGGGCTCTTTTCCCAGGCAACTCTCAGCAAGACAAGAGGGCACAAGAGGTCTCAAGTTGTGCCAGGGGAGGTTTAGGTTGGACATGAGAAAGAATTTCTTTCTGGAGAGGGTGCTCAGCCATTGGAATGGGCTGCCCAGGGAAGGGGTGGATTCTCCATCCCTGGAGATATTTCCAAAGAGCCTGGATGTGGCACTCAGTGCCATGGGCTGGGAACCACGGGGGGAGTGGAGCAAGGGTTGGACTTGATGAGCTCTGAGGTCCCTTCCAACCCAGCCCATCCTGGGATTCTGTGATTCTATGCAGGACACACACTCTGTGTCACCTTGGGATGGGGACATCCCCCCCTCTGGCTGCCTGCTGAAAGGGCTTGACCAGGAGATCATGGTCCTCACCATCCATGATGCTCCCTGGTCCCCCCCATGCTCAGGCAGGGAGAGAAATTTTTCAATTTTTCTTTTAAGAGCCCCCATGACAGCTCCGGGGGCTGGGGGGGGGGCTGAGCCAGGCTGCCAGGGCAGGTAAGAAATTCCAAGCATTTTTCCCTGTCAGCCCAATCCCCTGGATGCTGATGGATGTGCTGGGCAGGGCTGGGGGGCTGCAGGTGTGCCTGCCAAAGGGTTTGGGGGGGCTCACCAGATGCTGGAGCTTCTTAGGGGTGAGAGTGAGGAGGTGACCTTGGGAACCTCACTGAGGCTGCAGGATTTATCCCTGACACAAGGTGGGAGAGAGCTGCCAGGGTTTGGAGGAGGAAAATCCCTGTCCTGGCTGGGGATGGTCCTGCAGGAGACTCTGCCTGGCTTTGACAGAGGATTTTTTTTTTTGGAGCTGGTGTCTGATGGTGACTTGGTTTGTCCCATGGTGGCCAAAAAGCTGAATCCCTGGCCCATGCAGTTTTCCTGGTCTTTGGAGCTTGTTTGGGCTGGGATGAGGACAGCCTGGCTAGAGGGTCAGGGACCTTCTGGAGTGATTCCAGAGGAGGCCCTGGAGCTGCTGGGAGGGCTGGAGCAGCTCTGCTCTGGAGCCAGGCTGAGAGAGTTGGGGGTGTTGAGGCTGGAGAAGAGAAGGTCCCAGGGACACCTCACTGTGACCTTTTGGAGCTCCTAAGAAAGGTGGGGACAAACTTTTTAGCAGGGCCTGTAGGGATAAGACAAGGGGTGATGGTTTCAAAGTGAAGGAGGGGACATTCAGATGAGTTATAAGGAAAAAATATTTTCCCCTGAAAGTGGGGAAACACTGGCCCAGGTTGCCCAGAGAGGTGGGAGCTGCCCCATCCTTGGGAGTGGTCAAGGCCACGTTGGATGGGGCTTTGGGCAATCTGGTCTTGGGGAAGATTTAGTCCATCATTTAGGTGGACTAAATGGCCTTTATAGGGCTGAGCATCTTGGTGACTCCCCCACTGGGCACTCCTCTTCCTCCATACCCTCCTTTGGACCCTAAAGAGCTGCAGGAGCATCCCTGGTGCCTGGCAGGGGCTGACACCTCCTGGAGGTGCTGCCTGCACCCCTCCTGGGACATTTTTTTCTTTATTCCCTACAAAAGCAAATTGCTGGCAGAATCAGGTGTGGGCTTGCTTGGGGGGAGCAGTCCCGTGGTGCTTGGCCAGGGTTTGTAGGGTGATGGGGATGCCAGCAGGAGCAGGAAAGGCTCCCAAAAGTTTGGGATGTGTCTCAGGTGAGCAGCTCCAGGTCCTGCAGCACCCAACATGCTGATGCTGTCAGAGCCAGCCTGCCAGCCCCTGCTTCCAGCCCTGCAGGGAGAAAAGAGGCAGCTGGGAGATAAGGATGGGGATTTAAGACCCTTGGCAGATCCCAAGTGACAGAGCCAGGGCTGCCTGGTTTCCATCAGCAGTTAAAAATGCCTTGTTGGGCTGGAAGGAGCCAGGGGGAGCTGAGGAGGACTCTGTCTCAGTCAGAGCCATTAGCAAGGGCTGGAATTCCTGTTTTGGGAACTTTTATTGCAAGAGGGAGCTGCTTGCTCTGAGCTGTTTGCAGAAGTGCTCCAAGGGTGAGCTCTGAAGTCCAAGGACACTTTTTGATGCAGAGGAGCCTGACTGGAGCCTGGCACAGGATTCATTTAAAAAGTGGTTTGGGAGAGGCAGTGGGACAACCAGAGGACCCCTCTGTGCCCCTCATGTTTGGCCAGAGTTTTTCCTTCAGGCAGAGCCACTGGATGCCTCTCCCCATGGAGCTGCTCCAGGCCAGGCAGAGCCAGGGGGGAGGAAGGTTTTGGAGCCCCACTCAGTGCTGCCTCCAACAGCCAAGTTTTTTTTCCCCCCTAGATCCCTGGAGTGGTCCTTCTGCTCAGCTTCTTTTCTATGGCATTCATTCCCTGCCCAAAACACATAACATTTCCAGCCATGACCACCTTGGGTGGAAAGGAGGACACTGCTCAGACATCCCCAATCTTTTTTTGGGAATGCTGCAGCCAGTCTGCTCAGCAAACCCACTGCTGTCTCCATGCTGTCCCCTCCTGAGGCTGCCACCCATCCATGCCCAGGGGCAGCAGGGAGGCAATGAAAGGTCCATATGGTCCAAATATTTCCTGGGACCCCTTATTAGCATCCTCCAGTTGGTTCTGGAGATGCAGGACACGTGGGAAGCTGCCTCAGCCATGGAGCTGTTGTCACAGTTATTGTCCTCCTGGGACCAAGGATGCTTTGATAAAAAAAAAAAATTCTGTCTTCTCACTGTTCTGACTCCCTTTTTCCAAGGAGGATTTTTTAGGGATGCTCTGCCCTTGTTGCACCCCTAAGGGGAAGCAGAAAAGGGCAGAAAAGTTGGGATGTCCTGGTGTCTTCCAGCATGTGGTGAGGAGATCCATGCTGGCTGAGCAGGAGGGGGTTTTAGCCCCTGTGTGAAAATTTCAGGTTTCGTTTTCTGGAACGAAGAAATTGGGTGGGTTCCAAATGAAAAGCTGCTTTCTCACTCACAGGAAGACCTGGAGGGAACAAAACAGATTTGAAGAGTGTTCGTTTATTTTACTTCTGGAGGTTGTCATTACTTGGAGGGGAAAAAAGGAAAAAAAAAAAAAAAAAAGTAACTTTGCATCAAATTTCAGTGATTTTCCTGTCTTTCAGCATGATTTCAGAATATTTCTCTTTGGAGAAGTTCTACTTTTCCAAGTTTATTTTATCCCACATCAGTGTGGGGGACCTCCTGAGGAGGAAGAAAGTTGCCAAAACTTCTGGCTGTGCTTTGAGAGCACGTGCCAAGAGTTTGAGCATCCCAGCTTGGTATTTTTGGTGAGGAATCATTCAGCAGTGCACACACAGAAATATTAATTGCAACCATCAGCCTGTACCAGGCCAAACCTGGAAAATGGGGTTTTTTGCCTCTCAGGACCAGTCAGGAAATCTCAGAGGCATTTTTTGGGTGTGTATCTTGATGCAGAAGAATCCTTACAGGAAAACTGTTTGTTTGTTGGTTGTTTTTTTTTAAATAAGCCTCAGGAAGGTGAAAGAACCCTGTGTTTTAAAACATCTTGGATCAAATGACCCTTTTGTTTCACCCTGGATGTCAGACTGGAGTAATTTTGTGTGTTGGTCTTCTCATGTTTCAAAAATTGGTATTAGTAGGGGGACCTTGTTGGCATTTCAGCTACAGAACCACCATCACTTCTCTGTAATGCAGTCATCACCTCTCCCAACAGCTTAACACCCTCTGAGATGGGTTTCTACTCAGGGTGTAGGGTCAGAAATGGAGTTAAATGCAGGGGGAAAGGGTGGAAAAGCCCAGGAACATGAGGAGGAGTTTTTTAACAGCTGCAAGAGGCAAGCAGGAAGGATGCTGGTGTTTTCTGTAGAGCTTTTCCTACTGGAAACTCGAGATGAGGGAGAGGAAAACTGGAAAAAAAAAAGCCCCTAACAGCCCACTTTTTTTTTTTTTTCCCCAAAAAGAAAAAACCAGACACTTCTCAGCAGTAACTCTTCCAGCAACCCCAAGCATGTGGTTTTTCCCAGGCTGTTTTCCTGACCTGCCCCATTCCTGAAAGCCTTGGCAGAGAACTGAAGAAGAAGTTTGTTGAACTCTTTTCCATGCAGAAACCCCCTGTCCCCCCCAGGCTCTTCCTGCTCCAGAAAAAATGAAAGTTACAACCAGGAGTAACCACCCCGAGCCCCACTGATCAATTTTTTGCTGTGGCATTGGGCAAATCCTGACTCCCAAGGGTGGTTGAAGCTTTGCAGGGATATTTTAAGCCACCTGTGCTGGATCTTTTCATTCTGCATCTCACACTCTGGTCCAGCCTTCACCATCCATCTGCTGCAGCCCCTGTATCACCCTCACCCATCCTGCCTGGATGAACAAGAAGGATTTTTTGTTGGATTTTTTTTGTTTTTTGAGTGTGTTGTTTTTTGATTTATTTTTTTTTTTTTTGGAGCAGCTGTTGCTAACAGAGCATCTTCTTCATCTGTGAGTGACTTGCAGTCCCCAGCATGATGCTGGCAGAAGTGACAATTAGATTATGCTAATGAGAAGTTGTCACAGTTTAGGGGTTGGGGAGGACCACAAACCAAAGGAGGGAATTATCCTCTCTTACCCCTCCCTCCAAAGAGAAGATAAAAGGGGAATTAAGGCTCGAAACTTGGAAATGGAAAACAATAGGAGACAGATTTCCTAGCGTGGGATAAAGGCAATAAGGGAAGGGATAAATAACAAAAATGCAAATGTGTACAAATAGATATAAACAACCTGATCCCGATGGCAGCAGGGATGGGTGCCTGAGGGCCCCTTGGAACAGGGCTGGATCAGGAGAGGGCTCCAGGGCTTTTCCCAGCACCTGATGGATGTGGAATCTGGAGAGCTGGGGGTAAAGGAGCACAGGGAAAGAGAGGAGGGGCTGGGGGCTGAGGAGCTGGGTGGGGAATGGGAGGGAATGGAGCCCTCTGTGTGCTGCCCCTCTGAAGGACTCTTCTGCTTGAGTTCTTCACAGGATGACAGGAGTGGAGATAAGGCTGGGGAGAGCTGCAAAACAGCCTTGAGAAGGATTTGGGGTTGTTGGGTGATGAGAAAATGAGCCCAGGAACCAACCCTGCCCTTGGCTGCATCCCCAGCAGCAGGGACAGGGAGGGGATTGTGTGCCCCTCTGCTCTGGGGTGAAAAAAAAAAAGCTGGGTCCAGTTCATCATGGGTAGCATTTTGCTTCAATGTGGGCAGAATTTCACTGGTTTTCACCTTACAAAGGCAAAATTTCACCTAATGTGCCAAAGCTGCACCTCAACTTTAAAAGCTTCAGGGTCGGAGAGGTCAGAGAGCAAGAACTAGAGGTCCTTCTGACTGAGACAGCATTTTAGCACTTGTGCAAAATAAACAAGCAGTTAAGTAAGAAATGCACTATATGAGCAAAAGAGAGACCAGCAGCAAATAGAAAATTGCTCTGAGCAGGAATAAAACCAAGTCTAATGTTTTTGCTTAGTGATAAATGGGTATAGGGACAGCTATTCAGGTTTCTTTACATATAACTCTTGCCCTACACTTAGTCCATGTCTAAGACATGGATAAAGCTGGGGTCCCCATCAGCAGAAGGAGCTGTTGGAGCCAGTGCAGAGGAGGCCCTGGAGCTGCTGGGAGGGCTGGAGCAGCTCTGCTCTGGAGCCAGGCTGAGAGAGTTGGGGGTGTTGAGGCTGGAGAAGAGAAGGATCCCATGGGGAGACCTTAGAGCACCTTCCAGTGCCTGAAGGGGCTCCAGGAAAGCTGGGGAGGGACTTGGGACAAGGGCCTGGAGGGATGGGATGAGGGGGAATGGCTTGGAACTGGGAGAGAGAGGGGAGATTGAGGTTGATTTTAGGAAGAAATTGTTTGGGGTGAGGGTGCTGAGCCCCTGGCCCAGGTTTCCCAGAGAAGCTGTGGCTGCCCCATCCCTGGCAGTGCTGAAGGTTGGATGGGGCTTGGAGCCCCCTGGGCTGGGGGAGGTGTCCCTGACCATGGCAGGGGGTTGGAACTGGATGGATCTTGAAGGTCCCTTCCAACCCAACCCATGCCATGATTCCATGATCCATTTGAGATGGCATGGCCAGGGAATCAGAAGGCAACTGGAAATCAATAGACTGGAGATGATGCAAATGGTAGAAAACAGCTTCACACACACACTCACAGAGATGGGGGGTGAGTTGGCCCAATGTCTCTCAGATGGGAGACCTTGGGGCTATGATAAGTAGTCCAGTTGGTACATTGATGGTTAAGAAATAGTTTGGACATTGCTAATTGTGGGGGAAAAGTAGAGAAGAAAATAATAAACATGGTCATGCTACTTTCTTGGAGCATGACAAGAGGTTTGTGCAACCTGAGGGGTCATGGAGAATGGGGGTGGTGATTGGGTGCTCTTGTGAGATGGCACCAAATGAGATGGGAGCTTCAAAGGAATGGAGCTGTGGTGCAGGACAAGATGGGTGCTGAACATTGGCATGGAATGGAAACATGTCTGGGTCACTTGGTGGAGGAATCATCACAGAAGGGATGGGAAATGCAAAGTCTGCCTCTGAGAACGTCCCTATAAATGGTGTGAGGGTGGGAAGGTGCTGTGGGCAATGTGTGGGCCTGGACTCATGCCCTGCTCCTGGGGTGGCCACGGTTTGGGGGGGATTGTGGTGACCCTGGTTTGCTGTGGCCACTCAGAGCTGTGACTGTGCCAGTGGCTGAAAATCCCCTTTGCATTCATGAGAAGAATCCCCAAGAAGCCCCCTTGGGGGGGGAGGTGTCTGCATGGGGACCCCATCTCTGCCTCCTTGGAGCCTTCAAACCGGCTGCTGCTTCTCCACTATTTTTTTTTCCTTCAAATTGCCAAGTTTTGGCTTTGGGCTGCGTGGAGCCCCGATGGGTGTTTTCTGGCAGCATTTCCAGGCTTGGGACATCCCCAGCACCCCCTGTCCTCCCCTCTTACTCTTGGTTCTCTTCCAGGCTGCCCATCAGGGACGTTCAAGGCCAGCCAAGGGGATGAAGGATGTGTCCACTGCCCCATTAACAGCAGGACCACCTCGGAAGGGGCCACGAACTGCGTGTGCCGGAACGGATATTACCGGGCAGATGCTGACCCCGTTGACATGCCATGCACCAGTATGTGAGCTCTGGGCAACTGGGAGAAGCCACGTGGGGCTGGGAGAGGGGACACGCATCAGTCAGAGCACCAAGGGATGCTTGATAAAGCACGAGTGTATCAGTGGGATTTGGGAGGAGAGCCAGGGGGCTCAGGGCATCTCAGGCTTAACCCCTGTGCTGGGCACTGGGGAGGCTGCATCCCAAATCCTGGGGTCAGTTCTAGGACCCTCAGGAGGAGAAGGAGATTGAAGGGCTGGAGAGTGTCCAGAGAAGGGAATGGAGCTGGGGAAGGGGCTGGAGAGCAGGGAGAAGGGGCTGGAGCAACCCTGTGGGGATGAGAAGTGTCCCTGGCCATGGTGGGGAGGTTGGAATAAATGATCCCTGAGGTCCCTTCCAACCTCGGGCATTTGGTGACAAAGTCTGGAGAGCATGGAGAAGGGTTTGGAGAACCTCAAATCCTGGGGTCAGTTCTGAGCCAGAAGGACATTGAGGGGATGGGGAGTGTCCAGAGAAGGGAATGGAGACGGGGAAGGGGTTGTAGAGCATGGAGGAGGGTCTGGAGAGGAAGGAGGAGGGTCTGGAGAACATGGAGAAGGTTTGGAGAACATGAAGGAGGATCTTGGGAATATGGAGAAGGGTCTGGAGAATGTGGAGAAGGGTTTTGAGAACCTCAAATCCTGGGATCAGTTCTGGGCCAGAAGGACATTGAGGGGATGGGGAGTGTCCAGAGAAGGGATGAAGCTGAGGAAGGGGCTGGAGAGCAGGGAGAAGGGTCTGGAGAAGTTGTGAGGAGCAGCTGAGGGCCCTGTGGGTGCTGATCCTGGAGCAGAGGAGGCTGAGAGGAGACCTTGTGGCTCTCTGCAACCCCCTGAGAGGAGGTTGGAGCCAGGGGGGGTCGGGCTCTGCTCCCAAGGAACAAGGGATGGGACAAGAGGAACTTTTGGCACAACTCAAGTGGTGCCAGGGGAGGTTTAGGTTGGAGCTGGGGAAGAATTTCTCCCTGGAAAGGGTTGTCAGGGCCTGGCCCAGGCTGCCCAGGGCAGGGCTGGAGTCCCCATCATCCCTGGAGGGGTTTCAGAGCCCTGGAGATGTGGGGATGAGGGACATGGGGCAGTGCTGGGTTACTGGTTGGACTGGGTGATCTTAAAGCTCTTTTCCAACCAAAATGATTCATGGTTCTATCCTTGCAGCCCTCAGTCTTTCTTACCCTGGGCCAGTCTGTGCTTGTGAGCATTGCAGGTGCGAAGAGGAGAGAAATTTGGGTGGCTCTGTGCTGCTCTAGGCAGTGGGATGACTTCAACTCTGTGGCTGCACCTAGCCAAGGAGAGCTACATGCTGGCACAGAAGCAAAACCAAGCCCATGAATTAGGAACACTACAAAAAATAAGTGGCACGTTTTGCCGGGGTGTCACAAAATCAGGGTTAAGAGGCCTTGATCCTGCTTCTACCTTTGGCTGTCGAGCTTCCTCCACACCAGGAGAACAAGGAGACACCCGGAGAAGCTCAGGGTTCATCCCTGCCTGCTCCAGAGCCCTTCCCAGGGCTGAGCAGAAGGAAAAGGATGGGGTTGTAGCCATGAGCAGGGCTTTTCCACCTTCCTTTTCCACCTTCCTTTTCCACCTTCCTTTCTCTTCTTTTTGCAGCCATCCCATCTGCCCCCCAGGCTGTCATCTCCAGTGTGAATGAGACCTCTCTGATGCTGGAGTGGAGCCCCCCCAGGGATTCGGGGGGCCGGGAGGACCTGGTCTACAACATCATCTGCAAGAGCTGCGGGTCGGGGCGCGGGGCCTGCACCCGCTGCGGGGACAACGTGCAGTTTGCCCCCCGCCAGCTGGGACTGACTGAGCCCCGAATCTACATCAGTGACCTCCTGGCACACACCCAGTACACCTTTGAGATCCAGGCTGTCAATGGTGTCACCGACCAGAGCCCCTTCTCCCCACAGTTTGCCTCGGTGAACATCACCACCAACCAAGCCGGTAAGGTGCAGCCCCGGGATTCCCCAGGGAGCTCTGGGATCTCCTATGGGGTGAGCAGGGCTTGAAGGGGAGAAGAAGGAGGGTGAGGTGTGGCAGAGTGTCCCCTGGGTCATAATGCTGGTGATGAGCAGAGCACATGGGCCTGGGAATTCCTGGATGAATCCTGAACATCAGGTGTGAAAAATCACAAAATTGTCTGGGTTGGAATGGATGTTAGATCCTCAGCTCCAACCCTTGCTCCACTCCCCCCGTGGTTCCCAGCCCATGGCACTCAGTGTCAAATTCAGTCTCTTCTTCAAAACCTCCAGGGATGGAGAATCCACCCCTCTCCAGGAGCTCTGGGATCTTCTGGGGGGAAAGCCTATGGGGTGAGCAGGGCTTGAAGGGGAGAAGAAGGAGGGTGAAGTGTGGCAGAGTGTCCCCTGGGTCATAATGCTGGTGATGAGCAGAGCACATGGGCCTGGGAATTCCTGGATGAATCTTGAACATCAGGTGTGAAAAATCACAAAATCGTCTGGGTTGGGAAGGAGCTCTGGGATCTTCAGCTCCAACCCTTGATCCACTCCCCCTATGGTTCCCAGGCACTCAGTGCCAAATTCAGTCTCTTCTTCAAAACCTCCAGGGATGGAGAATCCACCCCTCTCCAGGAGCTCTGGGATTTCCTATGGGGTGAGCAGGGCTTGAAGGGGAGAAGAAGCAGGGTGAGGTGTGGCACAGTGTCCCCTGGGTGAGAATGCTGGTGATGAGCAGAGCACATGGGCCTGGGAATTCCTGGATGAATCTTGAACATCAGGTGTGAAAAATCACAGAATCATCTGGGTTGGGAAGGAGCTCTGGGATCATCAAGTCCAACCCTTGCTCCACTCCCCCCGTGGTTCCCAGCCCATGGCACTGAGTGCCACATCCAGGCTCTTTTGAAATATCTCCAGGGATGGAGAATCCACCCCTTCCCTGGGCAGCCCATTCCAATGGCTGAGCACCCTCTCCAGAAAGAAATTCTTTCTCATGTCCAACCTAAACCTCCCCTGGCACAACTTGAGACCTCTTGTGCCCTCTTGTCTTGCTGAGGGTTGCCTGGGCTTGCTCTGACACAGGTTCCAGCTCCCTGGCTTCTCCTTCTCCTGGCCACCAGACCAAGGGGATCATAGAATCACAGAATCACAGAATGGGCTGGGTTGGAAGGGACCTCAGAGCTCATCAAGTCCAACCCTTGCTCCACTCCCCCCGTGGTTCCCAGCCCATGGCACTGAGTGCCACATCCAGGCTCTTTTGAAATATCTCCAGGGATGGAGAATCCACTCCCTCCCTGGGCAGCCCATTCCCATACCTGAATGGAAAATATCCCTTATTTCAGTGAAAAGCTGAAGTGTGCCCCTCAAAGATGCTGAGGGGCATCACTTGGTTGGGTATGGCAGAGTGCCTGGACAGAGGGGACCTGTAAAAATTGTTTTTTGTCTGTGGCCTCTGACCTTAAATTATCTCAGGAGCCAGGGGGTGACAGTGTTTTCAGTACCACAGCAGGAGCCCTGAAAGCAGATTTAGCCCAGCACTGAGCATAGCTCTGACTGCAACATGATGAGGAGAGAGTCAGAGATTCACAGAACAGGTTGAGTTGGAAGGGACCTTAAATCCCACCCAGTGCCCCCCCTGCCATGGTCAGGGACACCTCCCCCAGCCCAGGGTGCTCCAAGCCCCATCCAACCTTCAGCACTGCCAGGGATGGGGCAGCCACAGCTTCTGGGGGCAACCTGGGCCAGGGGCTCAGCACCCTCACCCCAAACAATTTCTTCCTAAAATTCAACCTCAATCTCCCCTCTCTCTCCCAGTTCCAAGCCATTCCCCCTCATCCCATCCCTCCAGGCCCTTGTCCCAAGTCCCTCCCCAGCTGCTCAGCTGCTGAGTGATCACAGAAGCACAGAATCCCAGATTATTTTGGAAAGGAAGGGACATTAATGATGATCCAGTGCCCCCCCTGCCATGGTCAGGGACACCTCCCACCAGCCCAGGGTGCTCCAAGCCCCATCCAACCTTCAGCACTGCCAGGGATGGGGCAGCCACAGCTTCTCTGGGAAACCTGGGGCCCAGCACCCTCACCCCAAACAATTTCCTCCTGATGTCTCACCTAAATCTGAGTCTACTTTCACACTTCAAAGCCATTATCTCTTTTCCTATCATTCCAGGCCCTTGTCCCAAGTCCTTCCCCAGTGTCTCCCTGTTGCAGCTTCCTCTAGAGACAGCTGATGGCTGTGGGGTGGGTGGGATGTTACCTGGGGCTGGGAAGGGGCTGTGCACACCTTCTGCCTGCTCCCACACTATAGTGGAGTCATTGAATTCTCAGATTTTGCACTTTGCAGTTACCTGGCCTGCTTTTTACTTTCATCTGCTGCCTGTGGCTACTTCCCTTCCACCTCTGCAAAACCAGAGAGCTGAGTTGCAGGCAGATCCTTTTTTTTTTTTGGTCCTCTGGTTCCTCCTCCTCGTGTTTTCCTTCTTTGACACTCCTTTATTATCAGGGCTCACACTTCTCAGCCTGCGTGATGTCTCTTTTAATGTATCTATTCATTAGCACTAAACAGTAACTGTCTGCTTGCTAATTCCTCTGTAATTAGAGGCTCGGAATTCTTCTGCTTACACTGGCAGCCTTGATGGAGTTCATTAGCACTTGGGACCAGAAGCTGCAGACACAAAAGCAGAGCTGGGACAGAAGAATGGAGGCTGTTGTGGGGAGAGGAGAGGGATGAGGCTGAGGAAGCAGCAATTACAGCCTCCTGCTGCCTTTGCACTGGGCTGAGCTGGGGACTGGGTATGGGATGGAGCTGTGGGCAGTGGCCTCCCTGCCAAGCACCCAGCACCCTGACCTTCAGGGACCTCCCCAGCCCAAATAAAGCAAGGTAAATCCACCCTGGGTTAGCCCAGGATCAGTGGATTCAGGTTTGCCCTGTGCATTTCACTGTAAAGTTGGCATCTTTTGAGTCCCACCAAGAAAACCATCAGTTGTGCAGACAGCATGGGGCAGATGGTGGTTTTCTTAAGAAAAAGGTGGTGGTTTCTTGGATTTTTTTCTCTTGCTGTGAGTGTCCTAAGAAGACCAAAGGTGTTTAACCCCCAGAGGACAGGTTTTGTTAGAACTAGAGGTGTGATGCTTCCCTTTTCAAAGCAGAGAAAACTGGAAGGCACCAGGAGCAGCAGAAGAGAAATAAAAAGAGCTTGGAATTAACATCTCCTCACCACCTCCTTGCTCCTCTCTCAGTCCTCAGCCAACCTAAATTTACTCCTTCCAGCAAACTCTGCATGATCCCCACTGCCTTCCTGGAAATATCTCCTGGGACCTCTGAGGCCAGGTTGTGTTTTCTCTCTCCTTTTCCCTGCAGGCTTCTTCCTGACCCCATCTCCATCCCATGCACCTCCCAGCTCACCCTCCCTTCTCTCTGCCCATTGCCCCCTCTCCCCCAAAACTCAGCAGCTCCCCCAGGACATCCCAACCCTGGCTTTAAGGGACTGGGATGTGGCCAAAGGAAACAAGTCCATGGCACATGGCCCCCAAAAAGCCTTTTCTCAGCCATTCCAGAACAAAAGATCTGTGCCAAGAGGGGTGGGGGGAGCCCTTGCCAGCATCCCAAGAGGGGATGGTGCAGGAGGGAAGCCAGGGGTCAAGGAGCTGAGCGTGGCCCAGTGCTTGGGATAATGACACTTGACTAATTAGAAGCCATGCCAGGCATCAGCCCTCTTGCTGGTGACAATGTGCAGCCCCTGCTTGCTAATTCTTGGCCATTCTTTGGGGAAGGGGGGAGAGTCCTGGGGCTGGGAGGTTTTGCAGGCTCAGTGCCCTGGGCACATGGCCGAGGGAAAGGGTTCCCTGGGCAGTGATGGCTTCAATAGGACATGGGAAGGGAAGCTCTGGAAAACAGACTGTGGCCTCACTGATTGCAGAATGGAGTTAAAAAAAAAAAACCTGGGCTGGGTTCCAGAGCATCCAGAGACAAATTCAAGACCTCCCAGTGGTGGGGGAAAGAGAACATCCAGATTTCTGGGAATGTGTCCCTTTTGTGAGGGACTCTTGTGTCAGATGGGATAAAAAGGGAGGATTAACTGATGTCAGAGGCTCTTGGCTGCAAAAAGAGGCAAAAGGAGCCTTAAGCAGATAATTCTGTGTGAATAGCAGAGGACACTGATCCCCTTTCCTGATAAATACATCAAGAGCATCGACAGTGGTGGAATTTCCTGGCACAATTTCTCCCTCTTTCTGGATCTGGATAACTTCTGATGATTGCCCCTCTGCTCTGCTCTTCTGAGACCCCACCTGGAGTACTGCACACAGCTCTGGAGCCCCCAGCACATGAAAGATGTAGAGCTGTAGGAGAGGGTCCAGAGAAGAGCCACAAAGATGATCCAAGGGCTGGAGCAGCTCTGGAGCCAGGCTGAGAGAGTTGGGGGTGTTGAGGCTGGAGAAGAGAAGGATCCAGGGAGACCTTAGAGCACCTTCCAGTGCCTGAAGGGGCTCCAGGAAAGCTGGGGAGGGACTTGGGACAAGGGCCTGGAGGGATGGGATGAGGGGGAAGGGTTTCAAGCTGAAAAAGGGGAGATGGAGATGAGATCTTAGGAAGAAATTGTTTGGTGTGAGGGTGCTGAGTAGGCTAAAATGTCATAGAACAACATCCAGTGAAGTCTGTTTTCTCCTGTCCTTCACTTCTTCCTTGAGAGACCTAATTCAAACCCTAATGATGTCTGGCATGAACCTGGTGCATGAGTGTGAGTTGCACATCTCCCCAGCTGAAGGACCCAAGTTGTGCCACACTGCTGTAAAATGCCACCCAGAATAACCATGTAAATAATCATAGAACCATGGGATGGGTTGGGTTGGAAAGGACCTTCAAGATCATCTCATCCCAACCCCCTGTCATGGTCAGGGACACCTCCCCCAGCCCAGGGTGCTCCAAGCCCCATCCAACCTTCAGCACTGCCAGGGATGGGGCAGCCACAGCTTCTGGGGGCAACCTGGGGCTCAGCACCCTCACCCCAAACAATTTCTTCCTAAAATCCAACCTCAATCTCCCCTCTCTCTCCCAGTTCCAAGCCATTCCCCCTCATCCCATCCCTCCAGGCCCTTGTCCCAAGTCCCTCCCCAGCTTTCCTGGAGCCCCTTCAGGCA